>NC_132792.1:54752177-55052177 GCF_048418805.1 Vulpes vulpes | reverse complement strand
CTTTGCATATCTGTGGATACGTCGCTATCTCTTATTGTGCCATTCTGCAACCTACTACCACACTCACACTAAAAATAAGTCTAATTAACTCTTGATCCCTTACCGCTCATCTAAGACCATGCTGTTTGCTGTTGCATGTGCTACAATATCACAGAATCCTTACATCAAGAAGCCTGTGATCATATTGAAGATGTAAGGTTTATATGCACACAACATAACAGATACTACATTATAGTGTCATAAGTAATATAGTGAGAGCTGAATGAACCTCTTTGTATTTCCTTTTTCAATGATTCCTCTTTTTGTCTCTCTCGGATGCCTCAAATATTCTTCTCCCTTCTTTCCTTATATTTCCCTTTTCTTTTGTATGCAATTGAATTTCATTAGTGATTTCAAAGGATATAGTACTAAAAGAGTACTGTATACTGTATAGATTACAATGTGTGTACTCACACGCACACACACACACACACACACACACAGGCACACCTCTACTTAGCAAATAAAGTTTGTGTATCAGTCCAGTAGGAAAGACAGTCTGCCTCGAATGCTGTGGTTTTTAGTAGGTCTCATGGAATATTGGCTTTCAGGCAGCCACATGCTTACTTTCAATCAACCTTTAAGGCTAGGGAAGGGGAGACACTAGTAAATCAGGGCAACTAAGACTCTATCCCACCCTCAAGCTAGGAGTAGAGTCAATTCTATATGAGCAATGAGAACTGACTCTAGAGGACGGGCCCGCATACAAAATTAAGGGATGTTACCCATTCTTGGAAATTAATACTGTGTTGTTGTTGTTGTTTTTTAAACTACCTTCACATGGTTTGTGAATCTGCATGGGATTATCTTCTTCAGACCCCTCTCCTTGTCCTCCCTTGCCACTCATAACGTCCTTTCATTGTCTTTAGGCACATTAATCTTCATTCAGTTTCCAGAATCTCTATGCTCTCACTAACTGGTCAACTTTTGAATGTGCTTCTTCTTCCACTTGGAATTATCTTCCTGCCCTAATTCCGTAATTCCCTGCACCCTATTCTCTCTATCTCTCTAGGTGACTCCTCATTTGTTTGATCTCACATTAAAATATAGTACCTCAGACAATTCATAACCTTATATCCACTGCAGCCCATGGTAGTACTTACACTTTATTCTTTAATAACACCAATGCACTACTATAATGTACTCATCGCTTTATTAATATAAATACATAATTTGTGGAATCAGTGGGATGATTTCAAAGGACTGTGTCCTCCACAATGTCATAAGCTTCAGGAAAACAAGAACTTTGTCTTTTTTGTTCACTTCTGTATCCTGAACTCATAGGAAAATGTTTGCTCCAGAGAAACTGTGCTCAATATATGTTGTCGAATGCATGAAGGAATGGAATGTTAATATTAATAAGAAAGTTAATACAATTTTTTTTGCAAACTATAAGTAACGCTTCATAAATGCAAGACTTTGTTTTTATCTTCACGATTATTATTAGCTATGTCAGCAATAAAGCTAACTCTAGGGCAAATCAACAAATTTTCATTGACATTTCGAGATTGAATAAAAAGGTAAAACATGGTTATTGTTACTTTTATAGCATCTATACATTGTTGTGGGAAAAACTAAAAACCTTAAACTGTAGGGTAGTCTGTTGTTTGTCTGTTTAACTAATGTTTTCATTACATAGCTCCAAGTAAAGGTAGTTGAGGAACAATCTTAGGGAATACTTAATAAAATAATAAAGATGCAGAATAAGAGAAAAAGTATTTAAATCAAGGTAGCATGATGTCAGTGACAGGGAATACTTTTATTAGTGTGCTGGGCTCCTGCGAAACAACATCAAATCAATCTTCAAGCAATAGTATTATGTCACTCTGCCCAGTATTTGCTTTCTTTAATCCTGCTTCCTTTTTCCTCAGTTTTTTTTTTCTCATTCATTCATTTTTGAATGTCATTCCACTTCTAGAATGACATGTAGCCCTACTATATCCAATTAAAGCTAGTCAGGCTTACATTAATTAACACCTTTGGTGTTGTCTCAAGGCTCCTCCCTATGTCTTAGAATGGATCCTGTACGATTTTCCTGGCACACATATCCTATCATCACCTTCTTAGTTTTGCTCTTGTTCTGTCCAAAGTGATACCTGTACACTCTTAAATTGGTGAGAGTTGTGTAACCACTACGTTACCCCTCTGTTAGACACCACAGAGTTTGCCCTCGAGTAAAATCATTTGTACATTGTCATAAGCTTCAGGACAATCTGTGCCATCATGTTGGGATATCACCACAGAGATTACTTTATATTTTTCCTCCAAAATATTTATTGCATTTATCTTATTATTCTAATCAATAGCATACATTTCATATGTATTTTACATTGCGGATATTTATTGGTGTTAAAATTGGCATTCATACAGTTCTGTTTCAATGCCTGATTATTTTCAGTACCAAGATAACTATTCAAGTGTAAAAGGCACTCTAATGCGAATGGGAGAGCTGGGTCCTCGGGCACTCCTCCACCAGAAGCGGGCCAGCCAGGAGTCACTGACCTCTCTTGAATTGTTAGTTCTCCTCATGTGAACCAGGTCTCATGTGAAGCAGGTCTTGCTGCTTTAATGTTCCAATGTTGATTGATCCTATGAGTTCTGCACCTTCACTAAGGAGGCTTCTATATAGGACAGAAGACTTCCAGACTAAGTTGATTTGACATTTTGGTATTGTTTTCTCTGTCTTGCCATGGAAGACTACATTCTCCCTTTATAGAAAAATGGTTAACTGGTGCCCACTTTACCAAACTGTGGTATTAGCAAAGCTAATTGCAAATGAGATCATTTTGACAGATAAAGGGTTTTTTTTATTTTAACTTTTTTCTACCATAAAATTTTACCTATCTGTATATTTCACATGTAAATAATATATATTACCTGTATATAAAAAAATTATATAAATTATTACATCAAACTCCTGATTTATACATGTAAATATTTAGGATGAAGCTAAATATATTTAAGGTTAAGACATGAGCAAATCCCCCAAAAAACAGTGAGTAAATCCAATGAAAATTACTGAATGCATATATTTTCTTTATCTAGCATTAGTGATACTTGGATATGGCAAGAACTTTGAAGAATCTTCTCAAAAATCTGAAGAACTGAGATCCTGGGCTAACCATTTCAATCCTAAAAGACCCAAGAGGAGCACAACCTGTTAGCTCTTTGAGGCTTTCTACTTTCTCCTATACTCTTCTAATGCTGCGTTCCAAAGTTTCAGAGGCCATATTTGGTCTTTCGTGTCGTCCAATCTTTCACTGAGACACAAAAGAGTTTGTTTATGATGTTTCTTTTACCTATCTGTACGTTTGAATTTATCATTATTAAAAAATTCCCTGCTAGCTTTGCTTCATTGGAGAATATAACACACACAGCCCCTTCAACATTAGTGGGTTTTCTACACTACTGAATTTTACTGTGACTTTGCCCTATCTCTAAAAATGGATCTGACAGCATAAGCAACACCACCACACAGGAACTGACAGTCAGTGACAGTTACTGGGAGGAAGAAGGGGCAATGGAATGTAGCATTAAATAGAAATCTTTTTCAGAAATACATCGGCAAGGCTACAAAAGGCTTCATTGTTTTAGGGAGACATCACTTCATTAATGGACAGAAGGTTTGAAGCTGAATTCAGCAATATTTTGAAAAATTCAAGTTCTCTTCATTAAATTATTTGTGTCTAAGTTTTAAGGGATTTTTTAAGGGATTTTTTTTTCCATTTCACTGCAACTTTTGTAGATAGGGTAACTGAAATTCATTATCTTCTTAGCCCTATTCCCAGACTAACTTTAATCAAAGGGAGTTTTATACTGAAGACATACAATTTCTATTTAATTAGACGGTCTAGGGCATATAGATGAGCTAATATTTCTAGAGGCATCTCTAAGGCTTTTTACAAGGGCCATTGTGTTTTACAGTGTCACAGGAAAAAAAAAAGAAGTTAAATCATGATTTTTACTAGGGCTGTAGGGGGAAAAAAAAAAGCAATTGCCTTGCATTGTCAACAGGATTATTCAAACCCCTTCTGCCTTGAGGAAAAAGTATAAGGGTAGCTTTTAATCAGGTTATTATATAAAGGTTCAGTATGCTCTAAGCTTTTAGAGGATGGAAATCTAATGCACTGTGAGGGTAAGTTTAAGAACAATATCTAGATGCTCAGAGTGTATTAGGAAGCAAAAGAAATGACCTGATTTCAGGTAACTACAGACATTGAAGATATAGTCTGGTGTCTTCATTTTTACATATGTGTGTTATCTATTTGCACTTCTCTGTTTAAGGTAATCTTAATGATGAAAGAAACAGAAGATACTAAATCAATATTGAATGGAGTTTGATGAATGAGGCTCTCTACTTTCCCTCTAGTCTTTACAGTATCCCTCAAACAGCTTCCTGGAGTTTCTTAAAATGTTCTGCAGTTACTGTAACATAGGGGATGCTCACAAAACCAGTAATATACATTAGTGTTTTATGTGGATGATACTTGTTCTAAACTCATCTTGATATTTCAATCTGGCTACTCTACTGATTACAAATCATTCTGGGATTCTTTCTGACTTCAAAAGTTATTAGAATAAATCCAAAGCAATGCTTGTGTATTGGGAAGCCAACCGAACCTCTGCTTTAAGATTTCATTTAAATCAACCCTCTAGCATCTTCTCTCATATTATTTATACTTCTTTCTTTATATCTGACCTGTAAATTTAATTTTGTCTCTGTTTCATGGGAAAGCAAGTATAATGTCTTTGATAGCTCTAGTAGTATCTACTGTATTGTTAGGCTCAACTTTGTCTTTACTCTTCCACAGGAAATCCTGTCCTTTTAGCCTCGTTTAGTCTTATTACTTTAACTTTCAAAACAATGATGGGATCTTTGCTAAGAAAAAAGACAATTGACTTTTTTTTTTCCTTTTAACTTAATACTAATGTAAAATGTGGAGGAAAGTTGTATTAGCCAGTAAACCAATTCAAGTTTATTGAGCACTCAGTATGTGTCAATAGCCATGCTACAAGAAACATATACAATATTGCCAGCTGTTAACCAACTTCTTGTTGGTTTGGAATATGTCAGTAAAATATAATATGATAAATGGAGAATATTTTAAGACTATTATCGAAAATAAGATGATCTGGAGAAAACTGATAGATGCTGTGAAATTACAAGTAAGATAAGGACAGGTGGGGGCAAATTACATAGGGCCAGGAAAAATAGAAGAAAACAGAACAAAGGAGGATGAAGAACGGAGATGTAAAGAGAGTAGAGTTGGTTAAGGAGCATCTCAAAGGCTAACCTGACAATCACATCACCGAAAATGTGTCTGAAATCCTTAGCCTCTTGCCAAAAGAACTGCGGAACTACTAGAAGGTGAGTATTATTGGAATTTGAGTTTGCTTCCACTTGATGGTGCTATTTTGTTATCCAAGATCTGCCTTCTAAAATTACTTGATTACATTTAGAAATAAACATTCTAAAGATGATTTTGTTGTTTTATGAATAAAATGAACATTGAATATTAATACTAACATTTTGGCAAGCCATTAGAATACTTAAAACTATAAAAATAATAGAAGAGATACCAATTTAAGTATGTGTAGATGAGCTAGAGGATATAGACCTAAGAAAATCTATTTGTTGTATCTCTATTCAATTGTTCCTAAAACAAACTTATGACCTAGTCCATATTATGTTAGAAAGATTACCTTCTAATCTTTTTTTCCCTTTCAATTTAGAAGCATCGGCACTGCATTCCTTCTAGAAAAGCAGAGTTTAAACAACTGACTTGCCTGCTGGCAGTTTGGCAACAAATTCATTTGACTTATCATCCTAAATGGCAAATAATCTTGCCTTTTATTGAAAGATAATAGACAAATAATATTATATTAGTTTAAGTTGTACAACAAAGTGATTACATTTGTGTACACTGAAATGATCAGCACTATAATTCTAGCTATCATCCATCATGATACAAAGTTAATACAATGTTATTGACTATATTTCCCCATGCTGCACATTATATCCATGTGGATTATTTATTTTATAGCTGGGAATTTGTACCTCTTGATCCCCTTCATCCATTTTAGCCCCTCAACACCCCTATCCTCTGGCAACCACCAATATGCTCTCTGTATCTATCTATGGATCTGGGCTTTATTCTGTTTTGTTTGCTTGTTTTGAGGTTTTTTTTTTTTTTTTTAGTTCCACATATGAGTGAAATCATGCAATATTTGTCTCTATTTTTTTTTTCACCTTCTGATTTTCCCAATGACCCAGTGGTTTTCAGTAGCATGCTGTTTAATTTCCATGTATTTGTGGGTTTTTTCGAGTTTTCTTCTTGTAATTAATTTCTAGTTTCAGACTATTGTGGTTGGAAAAGATGCTTGATATGATTTCAGTCTTCCTAAATTTATTGAGACTTGTTTTGTGGCCCAACATGTGATCTATCCTGGAGAATGTTCCAAATGTGTTTGAGAAGAATGTGTACTCTGTTGCTTTAAGATGGAATATTCTGTATATATCTTAAGTCTACCTGCTTTAATGTGTTAAGGCCAATGTTTCCCTATTGATTTTCTCTCTGAATAATCTATTTGCTCATGTAAGTGGGGTGTTGAAGTCCCCAACTGTTCTATTTATGTGAATTTCTCCACTTAAGTCTGTTAGTATTTGCTTTATGTACTTTGGTGCTCCTATGCTGGTGTATATATATTTATAAAAATATATCTTTTCATTGGATTGACCCCTTTATCATTACATAATGTTCTTTTTAGCCTTTTATTAGTCTTTAGGGTCTGTTTTGTCCAACAGGCATATAGCCACACCAGCTTTCTTTTTGTCCCCATCTGCAGAGGATTTCTTTTTTCCATCTCTTTCAATCCTTTCTGTGTTCAAAAGATTTGAAGCCTCTTGTAAGCACCATATAGATGAATCTTTTGTTTCTGCTTCTTTGTTTTTATCCATTCAGCACTCTAAGTCTTTGATTAGAGAATGTAGTCTATTTATATTTAAAGTAATTATTGATAAGTATGTACTTAATTGGCATTGTGTTCATTGTTTTCTGGATCTTCTTATAGTTCTTCTCTGTTCCTTTCTTCTTCTTCTCTCCCTCTCTTTCTTTGTGACCTGATGATCTTTTTGATCTTTTTTAGTGTTATATTTAAATATTCTTTCCTAATTTTGTGTGTGTGTATGTGTGTGTGTGTGTGTGTGTATTTGCTACAAGTTTTTACTTTGTGGTTACCACAAAGTTCACATATAACACCTTGTAATCATCTCTTTAAATTGATAGCAACTTATATTTGAACACATTACAAAACTCTCATTGTTATATCTCCCCTTATATTTTATGTTTTTGATGTTACATTTCCTCTTTATCATTTTTTTATTATAACCCTTAACCAACTATTATAATTTTAGTTAATTTTACTTCTGGTGTCTTTTAACCTTCATACTAGCTTTATAAGTGATTTATCTCCTTTTTTTCTACATATTTAACTTATCCAGTGAGATTATTATTTTTGTATGTTTTCCTGTTAATCAGTGTCATTTCTTTTTAGCTTAAAGAAGTCTCTTCAACAGTTTTTGTAAGACCAGATTAGTCGTGATAAACTCTTTTCATTTTTGCTTACCTAGAAAACTCTTTTTTTCTCTCTTTCAATTATGAATGATAACTTTGCTGGGTAAAATATTCTTGGTTGGAAGGTGGTTTTCCTCACCCTTTTCAGCACTTTGAATATGTGATGCTACTCCCTCTGCAAAGAAACTCAAGTTTCTGCTAAAAAATCTGATGATAGCCTTACGGGTTGCCTTGTATGAAACATGCTGCCTTTCTCTTTCTGCTTTTTAGATTTTCATTTCTCTTTTGACATTTTAATATAATGTATAATATGTCACACTTTGGATTTCTTTGGGTTCATTTTATTTGGAACTCTCTAGACCTCCTTGACCTGGCTGTTTCTTCCAATTAGAAAAATTTTGAGCCCTTATTTTTTCAAACAAATTTTCTGACTTTTCTCTCACTTCTCCTCTGAGACCCTAATGTGAATGTTATTCTACTTGATGTTGTCTTCTAGTTCTTTCAAGTTATCTTCAGAGTTTTTTTAAGATTTTATTTATTTATTTATTTATTTATTTATTTATTTATTTATTCATGAGACACACACACAGAGAGAGAGAGAGAGAGAGAGAGAGAGAGAGAGAGAGGCAGAGACATAGAAGTAGAAGAAGTCTCCATGCAGGGAGCCCAATGTGGGACTTGATCCCAAGACCCTAGGATCACGATCTGAGCTGAAGGCAGACACTTAACTGCTGAACCACTCAGGCATCCTAAGTTATCTTCAGTTTTCAAATTCTTTTTTATGTTTCCTTCTCTGTCTGGGTAAGTTCCGATGCTTTGTCTTCCAGCTCCCTGATCTGTTCTTCCATTTTATCCAGTCCGTTGTTGAACCCCACTAGAGTATTTTTCAGTTCAGTTATTGCATTGTCAGCTCTGTGACTTTTGTTTGATATTTTCTTATGTTTTCAATATTTTTGCTGAACTTCCTATTGTGCTCCTCCATTCTTCTCTGAAATTTAGCGAGCATCTTATGACTATTACTTTGAATTGTTTATCAGGTAGATTATTTATTTAAAAGCCTTTTCTGAAGTTTTGTCTTATTCTGTCAATTGTAACATATTTCTCTAATTCTTCATTCTCTTGACTTTCTGTATTTGTTCCTAATTTTAGGCAAAATAGCCACCTTTGCCAGTCTTGAAGGCATGGCCTTGTGTAGGTAGTGAAACTTTTGTTCACCCTTGCCCTAGTCCTAGTTCTTGGTAGTCTCTTGAACCTTTGTGATTGGCTAAACAGCTTGATTTGTTGTTGACATGGCCCCATTGATGAGGAGGTACCAAGACCTGCCAGCGATCCAAAGGAAGGAATCTCATTTTGCACAATTGCAGGCTTATTGGAAGGCAGACATTCAGTTCATAGCTTTAAAAATATGCAGAGATATATATAGTCTTGTGGGCCACAATCATAAACCCTGCTGGAATTCAGATCAGGAGACCAGGAGGTATCCACTGAGTGTTAGTTGCAAAACACTGGAGCTACAGATAAATTTGTAAACTCTTTTCTTGGAGATCTCATCAAGCTGTAATGAGCCCAAAAGATGCATAAGGATGGTGTCTCCCTGCTTATATTCCTAGAAGCACTGCCATAGCCTCTACATTTGTGTGGGAAACCTGAAGTATGTCCTTCGAGATGAAGCTCCAGGATTAGTAATTATGGCTTTTTCACAAGAAGACTGGGGTGGTGTTTCTGCTGCTGTCTATTCAGTGCCCTGAGGGTTTGGGCCTGCCAAACACTGTATTTCCCATTGTATACTCCCTTGGAGCTCAGGAATGCCAATCCCCTTGGTCACTAGGGTCAGATCAACAAGGGGTGTCCCCTGTGTAGTTTGTGTAAGCCTGCTGGTATCAATAAGGCAGCTGGAGAGTGTAGGTGGCAGTGCACATTACAAGCTTCAGAACTACAGCGGGAAAATGCCTTGACTGCATGCCTGCAGACTTCAGCAATACAGTAGGAGAGTAGAGTACTTTCTGTGCACATACTGGCCCCAGGATGGGGGCAGGAGAATGCTATGACTTCTCATGCTTGCCAGGCCCAGCCAGGGTGCAGGAGAGTGTCATGACCACCTGCACTTGCTGGCTTTGGCAAGGGAGTTAGAGAATGCTATGACTATTCACACTTGCCTGCTCCAGCCAAAAAGTGAGAAATCACTGCAACTGCCTACAATTAGAAGTCTCAGCAAGGCAGTGGAGCAGTGCTGCAACCACTTCCTCCTGCCAATCCCAGTGATGTAGCAGGAGGGTGCCATGCCTGAATGCCTCTGCCTACACTAGCAGGATAGGTGGAGAGTGCAAAAATCATGACTTCCATAGCCTCTATCTCTAGGGAGAACCCCAGATATCCCCTGCCACTCCAGCAGATGCCCACAGAATAACAAATATATCTCTACATGCTATACAGGAGCTTTTCAAATTATTGTTTTTTCTCTGGATCCTAGAGTGAATGAGACTGCATGCAAGCCATTTAAAAGAAAGATCTTAGTTTGCTATTGATTTTGGGTCCCTCAGAATAGATCCCATGGTTTACTCAGCCAGAACTTATGGGAACTTGTCTCTGCAGTGCAGATTGTCGGGGTACCTAAGTCGGGAACCAGCATCTCACTCCTGAGGGAGATATACTGAGCTGGTAAGATCCCTCCCTATTATGTGTTGACATTTCAGAAGTGTGGGTTTTTGGTGAGACTGTTTCAGCATTTCCTACCATGCTGGATGTGATCCTTTTGTTGTTTGCTGTGGAGAAGCAGTTCATCAAGTTTTCAGATCTTTTCCAGAAGGAAATGATCCATATGTTGCTGTACATTTGTATGTCTGTGGGAGGAGGTGAGTTGAGGATCTTCTTATCCTTGCCATCTTGGAATCTTCCAAAATAATATTCATTTCATTCTTATTTATGTTTTTACTTCAGTTTGTCCTGTACTCAAAATACACAGATTTATACTTGAAATTTTAGAAAATGCAAAGGAGCATAAGGGAACAGAAAAGTAATAACCTAAAGACACCTGGGTGGCTCAGATAGTTAAACGTCTGACTTCGGCTCAGGTCAAGATCTTGTGATCCTGGGATCAAACCCTGCGTGGGGCTCTGTGCTAAATGGGGAGTCTTCTTGTCTCTCTGCCCCTCCCTCAGCTCATGTTCTCTCTCTCTCTGTCTCTCAAATAAATAAATAAAGTCTTTAAAAAAATATAATAACCCAGTGTTCATTGATTTCCTTCTTAAATATTTACCTAACATTCTACTAAGAACTGGCAATTCAACAGTGATTCAGATGTCATAGCTGACCTCAAGGCACCCACAGTCTAGCAGAGGAGACAAACACACAAGCTGGCATTTCAGGGAAGAATAATATAGACACTACAGATGCACAGAGAACAGAGTAAGCTGGGCACAAGAAAGGTTTTTCACAGAAGATCACATTTAAAAGGAATCTTAATAGTTATTTTTCTTTATTCCTTCTTTCCTTTGTTAGTTTATAGGAAGGAAGGAGTCAAATAGGTGTTTTGACTGCAAACCAGATGAGAAGAAATATTTAGACAGGAGATTGGAGGCCACGGTTTGGGGTGTAGAAAGAAACACTTGTGAAGGAGCTGGGGTTGAGTATTTGTGCAGGCTGAGGGACAGACCTGTCATTCTTCAAAACTGATAACCATTCTTTTTTGATGTAGTGGAAAGCAAGTAGAAAATTATAGAGACAAATATTAAGTATTGTTTTCTTGAACATCTAAAGTAACCATTGAAAGAAATAGAGTGAATTGATCAAGAAAAGATGATCACATGAAGTTGAGGGCCTGAGACTTAAAAGATGAGTTGGCAGTGATCCTGATCATCATTTTTTGGCATGTTTCTTGGAAGCATTTGTTAAAAAATAAAAAAGTACGTGATTGACATGTAAAGCGTAGTAGCAATTACTGTTATCTTGGTAGTATTGGCTCATTTTTGGCTTTACCAAGTTAACACAAAAGAATGGAGAAGCAAGAGAGTTGAAAGTTTATTTTTCTCAATTATAAATTAGAATGGGATGGGAAAAGTTGACTAACTACCTTATTTTTTACTTTAAAATCATATGGGATATGATATGCTCTTGCAGGGCAATTTTCACCTTATACAATATTTCTTCATCACATCATCTCCCCAGAATGTTACTAATAAAAAAGTCTCTCTGTCCTCAATTGTGCATCTTCAAAATATACCCATCTAACCAGTCTAAGCCTATCATTTGCTTTATGCATGAAGCGTCCCTTTTGTTTTCACTTACTCCTTGAAATCTCATTTACAACAAAATAACATCCTTTCATGTAAAAATTCAGTATTTTATTATACATGCCAGTTTCAAATTGGAAGATGGTATTGAAGTTATCAGTGAACAGACCTACTTTCCTCAACTACCTATAAACATATATGAAATTGAGTAGCAGTCCCTCCAGCTTTATATTGCCCTGTGCAAGCTTTGAACACAACACAAGCTCCTAAATCAATCAATACTTTTAAAACAATTATGAATGGAACAAATTGAGTGATCAATTGTTTTCATTCCTAAAAATTCTGGGGCTGATGTCAGGAGACCAAATAGAAATTTGGGGTTCAAGTGAGGAGCTCAAAGTGTAGAGAAAGGACAGCCCTGGTGGCTCAGTGGTTTAGCGCCGCCTTCAGCTCAGGGAGTGATCCTGGAAATCCTGGATTGAGTCCAACCTCAGGTTCCCTGCATGGAACCTGCTTCTCCCTCTGCCTGTGTCTCTGCCTCTCTCTCTCTCTCTCTCTCTCTCTCTCTCTCTCTCTCATGAATAAATGAATAAAATCTTAAAAAAAAAATTCTTTCTAAAAAAAAGTGTAGAGAAAGACACACAGAATGCTATATCAATTTCCAACCATTGGCACAATGAAAATTGTACTTGTCAATTCTGTGTATTTGTTTTATATCTTTAAAAGTGTTAATTATAATCCAGTGTATAGGAAGCATATACTTCAAAAATATTTATTAGTTCATTACATTTAAAAATGCAGAATATCAGGATAACTTGCCCTCAGAGAACAAGTTAAAATCTATCCTAAGCCTATTATAAGCTTTCTCTTGGCACTGAATCTGTTTATGTAATATCAAATTGAACTATACTTTTTTTTATACTTGTTCACATCTCTAGGAATAATCTCTAATTTCAGACAAAACCCAGTCAGTCAGTTCTGATCCATCCATTTTCAATTGATTGACTCTTTCTTTGATAGCTTCTCTGTGATGAAGACTGTACTTTATACCAACACTGAACATTTGATTCAACAAATGCACTTTAATTTCCCAAAGTAGAAAGGACTATAAAGAAATTTCAAATAGCTTTAACAGAAAAAAATATAAAACTGAATTTCAATCATGGCTTGTTTAAAAAAATCCAAAAACCTGAATCTAAACACCAACTCTCATATATGACATTAGAAAAGATTTTTTTCCATTTTATTTTTTCACTATTATCTCTGGAGTGTAATTTTACCCTCAATACCATAGAATCTCATATTTTGTGTGTCTGCCTGATATCTACAACTGGAGCCCATATTTCCAACTTGTCAGTCACATATGCTAGATTGGAATAAGCAAACTGAGGAAAACAACAGGGATATTTCAAATAATCACCATGGCATATTGGGAGAATTGCTTGGGTAAATTGGCACAGCATTCACTAGTTCTGTTTATATTATTTGCCTGCTGATTTTGTTACTGTATTTCTTATTGTTTAATATACAGCAACGAGCTCAGACACCTGCAGAGATATTCAAAATCAAGCAGGCCTCCAACTACAGAAAAGCAATTTGTTTGCATTTTCTTAATTCAAATAAAAATTTATTTTCTCCAGTTTTTCAAAGTGTATGGCACAGCATGCTTAATTTCTACAAAATTTCTTCCAAATAGTGTTGTGGTAGCAATGTTGGTCTTTCAAGCAAGATTGCTCTGAGAAGGAGCAGAAATAAGCAGCATTCTTTTCATTGGTACGGGCTCTGAAAACATAAGCATCTCCCAGGCCACACAGGTGGGTCTAGCTTTACTCTCCAGAGGAGCAGCAGCATAACCTAGTGGAAAGACCCCGGACAAGGGCACGGAGATTAAAGTTCTCCAGTCTAATCTTGAGACTGCTAATCATTCATTTAGGCTATCTCTCTCGAATAGGGTGAAATAAGTAACTTGTAGGATCAAGTCACTGTTAGAAAATGGAAGAAATTAGTATTTGTCATTACGAATTTTGTACATCCAATGGAGACTGTTAAAAAAAAAATAAACAGCATAACCTGGTCAACATAATCAAGTGAACTTATACATGTGATCATATTCCAAATACGTGCTTCTAATCTAAGAAAAATAATAACTATTGTTCACAACTATATGTGAAATTGAATACTCTGGATAAAAGGTGCATATAGACAAGTAATTTTTATTTGTCACAGTAGCTTTGTAATGCATGTGACTTTTAACGCTTTGTTTTTTAAGCTTATTTATTTACAAACATCCTATATGCCTGTGTGTATAATACATTATATACAATCATAGGCCCACTCTAAGCCACACAGTACATTCTCTTAAATTTAAACCTCCTAATTTTATTTATTATATTTGTACTTAGGATTATATTTTAAATTTGTTCCTTGCAAGCATTAGAATTCTTAATAAATAATTTCATGTAATATAGGGATTTCTTTATGTAAATCACTGCAAAATATTAATCTGCTTTGGGTAGTCTAAAAAATTTAACAGGTGAGAGAAAAATACATTTTCTAAAATCTTATTTTTTCACTAGGAAATATATTTTAAAAGTTTATCTTAACTTGTATACCATTCAAATTACTTACCAATATATGACTAAAACATAAGGATATTTGAGATTGATGATGAAATTGTGTTGCAGTTCTAAATCTCAAATCCTATATCCATCTACATTGAGAAAAAAAAAAAGATAGCAACATTAGCCATCATAAATATTCTGCATTTACCCTAGGAATCCAATTGAGATATATCGGATATCTCATCTCTGGAGGAAGACTTTAGGAGCAAACCATGCTACAGTATCAACTAACAAATACAGCATGGATAGAAAAGGTACTTTTAAAATTACAACAATCACTCCTGCCATTCCTATCCTTTCTGGCTGGATCTGTACTCAGTGGTTCATAATTTCACTGGGATTAATTTGCCAGCATTCTGAAGACACTTATCTTATTTTCTGGAATTCAGAAAGGGATCAGCCTCCACACAATCTATTTCACTTATCTTTCAGAACAGCAGCGCATGATGAAAGGAGATTCATGTTGAATGAATATATTTGTCATTGTCCGTGGTGCCTCGATTATATGAATATGACCCAGATGATGTTTTTTTTCTGAACACAATGGTACACGCTATTGCATAAATAAATCCTATGCAATTTAAGAACTATCCTTTTAATTCCCATTTTCAGTCCTAATTGATGTCCTCATTTTTTATCATAAGTTATTTGTCCTACAAGAAGAATATTTTTTTGATTGTGAGGGAAAAAGTAGGACTTCCTACAAGCATTTTTATAATAAACCATTACATTAACTAATTGGATTCAGTTGTTTTTGAACCCAGATTATAAATGCAAACTGTCTCGCTAACTCAGAATCTGTTTAAATGTCAAAATTAGTGTCATTTTCCAGATAAACACACATCCATACACTCACATACATACATGTATATCATTTCAGTGCTGACGAAGTGAAAGTAAGATGAATATTTCTAAATATTTCTGTCCTTTCTTTAAATTTTTACATAAACGAACCTCGTTTCATTGGATTTCCTTCATTTTTCAGATGAAAAGGAAGAGAGAAAGTAAGAGACAGCAGGCTCAATAAACCAGAAATCAAAGTGCTAAACTTGGGAAATCTTGATAGATGCAACTTCTCTAGTAGTGACAATAGAGGGGACACATTTCACTTTTAAACTTTTTTCCATTAGTTTTTTGACAGGAGTACACTAGTTCAGCTTTAATGAGATTCTAGTGTAAAAACTTCAGGGCTAAATAAAAGAAACAAATCAAAAGGACCGAATGATTGCCATTTAATGTGAAAGAATGGAAGTGCAAACAATCATTGTATGACATCTAGCTGTGCTAGTCGCTGCAGAATGACAGGTAGAACAATTCAAAGTTACTGATCTAAAGACGGAATAACAGCTTCTATGTTTGAAGTGCTCCGAAGATGAAGAAATAAAACAGACTCTGAGAGAAGACAGGGTTAAACCTTTTAAATTCCATGCCCTGTTGTCAGTATCATTTGAATGGTTTTGTACACAAGTTTTTTTTTTTTTTTCTGAAATCATGTGATTGAGAGAATTAATTTGAGAATTGATTTAATGGTTTTATGCTTTAGGCTTCAGAGCGTTTCTTTTTTAAAGCTAAATAAGAATATCACATAGAGTATGCTTGTATAATTAAAACTGCATTTAACTTGTTTGCTAGTCTATGCCTCGTAAGAACCCACATTTGGTCTTACATTCAGGTAACTTATGCATCAGAGTTCTGCTTTGATTTGGAAGAAGAAGTGATTTTTACACTTCCACATAATTATAATTTTACGTTTCTCTTTTACTTATTTTTTTATTTAAGAAAATAAAGAAAATCACCATTTCTTTTTCTCCAGAAGCCTTTTTTTATCAGTGAAATAACCCATTCTAGTTACTGCTGGAAACAATAATCTGTAATTGCTGCCTTCAGTCCTAATTTGGCCTGTCCTTACTTTTTCATCTCAATCTAATCTAAACCTATTTGAGCAAATAAAATGATATTTACCTCATCCTATGTTACAAGCTTTCAAGATTACAGGCTTCAGGAAAAATCAATACAAAATACCATCTTAGCAGCAGGTTTGTGCTCACTAAGAATGCTAACTTTTCTTCCCAGATTTCTGACTCTCAGCTATCCCAGAATGAAAGCAGAACTCATACCATTAAAAAAGAGGGGGAAAAAAAAAGAAGACCCAAGGGAAAAAAAAAAAAAAAAAAAACCTAAAACCAAAAACACCCCAGTGATGTGTGTGGTGCTGGGTTAGTAGCCACTTTCAGATTACGAGCCCAACTGAAGCATGTGGTCAAGCTCCCAACCTTTACCTCTTGTTTCTGCATGACACATCTTACAGAGTTCACAAAAAGGAGGTTCTTGACCTCACAGATGATTTTTTCAGACTCAAATACCATCTTCATTTATTATTTATTTGCTTCAAGCAGTTGGGACTTGAGGTATCATCATACCTGACTGGTTGATTTAAGGAAGTGGCCACCTCTCTGTGGGGGGAATCTCATGAGAATAAAATCCTATTACTTTCCAAAAAGATTACTTCATTTACTTCCCAGAATAAGCTTTTGATGAAAACATTAGAATGTTGAGTTTGTAAACAACCAAGAATTCTCAGAAGTATTGCCCTTTTTTTTGATGTTTCAAATGGAAGCTTATTTTGCTTCTTTTTTTTTCTTTTGGTTTGTGTCCTTTTTAAACTTAGAACTTTGTAAACACAAATAGGTTAGTTCTTGTAAGCAGGCCTCCTGGAATACTGCACTGTGGCATGTCTATATTCTTTAGTGGTCTAAAAGGTAGAACCCATTCTACCTTTTCAAACTCTAGTAGAAGTTTGCTGTTCTGTGTCTCATTTTTGTGTATTAGCTTCCCCCTCGGTTTTTTGAGCAGACAGTTTTAAAGATTCTATAAAGGCAGATTCGTTTGTGTCCACAGGGTGTTAAGATGCATAATTAGAATACTTTTTTGTTTTGTTTAGTTTTAAAGCAAGTTGCAGACAAAATTGCTGAGAAAGGACATCAGTCTTTTTTCCCTCGTCTTTTACTCCAATAAGAAAAGTAGAGAAAAATTGTAATTCCCCCCCCCCCCCCGCCCCGAGCACTACAACAGAAAAGTAAACACTAGGATTCTCAATAAATTTTGATTAAGGTACATGTGCTACTTCTTCCATGATTAATTGGTATTGCTTTTAAGAATATCATGGTGTACACAATCTAAATAAACTGAAGGCAAGCTAGTAGTAAGAATACTATTAATTTCCATAAAATGAATTCTACTGTAATAAATATCATTATATAACTGCCCCTTGATTCAACAATATATTTTTTAAGATTTTATTTATTTATTCATGAGAGACACAGATAGAGAGGCAGAGACACAAGTAGAAGGAGGGCGCCTGATGCGGAACTCGATTTCAGGACTCTGGGATCATGAGCTGAGCCAAAGGCAGACACTTAACCACCAAGCCACCCAGATGACCCTGATTCAACAATATCTGATATGAGAAAGCACTTTTATTATCTTTTTAAAAAAGATTTTATTTATTTATTTGAGAGAGAGAACACCAGAGAGAGCAAAGAGCATAAGCAGGGAAGGGGAGAGGAAAGAGGAAGAGATAGAGGGAGAAGCAGGCTCTCTGAGAGCAGGAAGCCCCATGCAGAACACAATTCCAAAACCCTGAGATTATGACCTGAGCCAAAGGGAGAGGCTTAATGGATTGAGCCACCCAGGTGCCCCAGAAAGCACCTTTTTCAAGGTATTATTTATTGAGGGTTGTTACTATTATTATAAAGATAATTTTAAAGCTTTCAGTTGGTACAGTTATATAACGTCATTCAAGGATATGACTTTTTTATTCAACTGATATTTATTAGGTTTTCAAAAAAATAGATTAAACATTATTTTCCAGTAATGTACTCTTTTATATTAAGGAAAACATGTATGTTCAGTGATAACCTCAAGTTGAAGAATTTCCAGACTTAATCTGTTGCATAGTTAATTTCAAGAATAGTCAGCACAACAAAGTAATAATACAGTAAAGCAAAATGATTTTTGTTGTCTTTAGGTTCTTGTCATAATACATTTTATATCTGCATTTATGACCTAATTACTGGATTGTGGACAATAAACTAATTTTGTGGTTCACAATTGTATTTATCACCATAACAACCTTAAAGCAATATCAAGTAGAATAGAAAATGTAAACATATTTTTATATTTTCTATTCTATTCATTTTCTGTAAACACATATGTAATCTCTTACCTAAATATACCAAAACAGTCTTAAATTAATAGATTTCTAAACACAGAATAGTAATTTCTGTTATTCATTCTGAAACCTTGATCTTATATGACAAACTTCATCTATGCACAGTTTTAAACAATTAATAAAAAAGATTAAATCACACAAGGCTTTTCTTTTGATAAAACATTTATGCTGTTGCAAGAAATACAAAAAAAGATCTTTCTTATTACATACTATAGTTTAATGTGAAAACCACTAAGTCCAACATTATCTTAAAGGCCATCATTTCTAAAGTTAGCTGATTGCCAAGTCACCTAGGCTTTATATATTAAAGAAAATAATAATCATTTGAACAACTTTTTGGTTCTTCTGCATTAATTTTGGCCATATTTTTTTAATTGTTGCTATTACAGTCTTTATGCAACAATTGCAGAAAGCAGAAAAGAATCTATTTTCAAGTTTGGATACTGTAGAGGTAGCGTCTGTCCTCATAGAGATAAATATGAGCCATAATTAATTAACGTCAGGATTATTCCATGACTTCTAAATTGTGGAACAGATTAATTTAAAAAGTTTGAAGTCATCCTTATTAGATTATTTAGTAGGAAAGGAAAGTCAAGAAATCAATACAGGAATTTCTCCTAAATTTCAAAGAATTGTCAAGAACATATGTTTCAGAAATTATATGTGTATTATTTTTTTTTAAAATTTTTTTTTAATTTTTATTTATTTATGATAGTCGCAGAGAGAGAGAGAGAGGCAGAGACATAGGCAGAGGGAGAAGCAGGCTCCATGCACCGGGAGCCTGATGTGGGATTCGATCCCGGGTCTCCAGGATCGCGCCCTGGGCCAAAGGCAAGCGCCAAACCACTGCGCCACCCAGGGATCCCTATATATGTGTATTATTAATGTAAATTTAATACAGTCTAGTTTTACATTTCCTTTACTTTCATTAACAGACATGATCATCTCTCTTTTCTTTTATGGAAAAGCACATAAACAATATATATGCATGTATACATATATACTTACACACATGTGGATAGAGATACATCGCACATCATCAAAGTTCACCAGAATATGTTCTGTTAGGCTACTGTAGTGTGTGAATTCTCCAGCATTTATTGATTAGCTGAATACCACGCACTGTTTTAATAAACATTGATACAGAAAGGTAGGTAGCAGCTGTTCACAGTTATTCATTTTGGGCCCACTGTAAATTTACCCTTAGAATTTTCATTGTGTGGAAACTTTCAATATCTATTTTGAATTTAATTTTTGTCCATAATAAGATTTCTAAGAATTGAATGTATTTCTAAATACTTATTACTTTAGTAATAGAAAATCTTCCTTCGAAGAGTTTTCTTTCATTAAGTGTTAACCTCAATAATAGTTATAGGACTATTTTTGTTACATAATTATAGTGGCTTCACATATTGAACTAAATTTACAATAATTTCTTAGGATTCATTCTATAATCATACTTTCTTGACTGATACAAACATGTATTTCCTGATTATTGGTTGATTCAAATAAGTACCCAACATCCACTTGCAAGATTTAGCTAGTTTATTTCTTTCTGTTACCCCCAGTGTTATTGAGATGTAATGGACATACAATACAGCACTGGGTAAGCTTAAGGCCTACTAGCTGATATATTTCTAAAGTCTTTTATTCTATCCATCTCCTTTCATCTTGTGTGTGCATGCAGGTGTGTGTGTGTGTGTGTGTGTGTGTGTGAGAGAGAGAGAGAGAGAGAGAGAGAGAGAGAGAGACTAATGATATGCCTAATATTACTGATCTGGATTATAGCTGAGGTTTATGGCCATGAAGTAGAAAGAAACTGGTAGTGCATGCAATAATCAAATTCATTATATAAACATGATTAAATCAAAGTACTTTTGAGTTGGAAATCACCTAAAAGAACGTATAATTTAATAATTAAATTCAAGTATTCAAGGAAGAAAAGTAAGGGATATGTAGAAAGCAGGAACAGAGAATACATGAATCACAATTCAGTGAAGTCTGGGGGTGAGGGAAGGGCTGATTAAGGGTCATAAAGGAAATTTTGAGTGATAAAAATGTTTTATATGTTAATTGTGGTAGTTGCTACATGACTGTGTGCTTTTATGACATCAATAAGTACATTTTAAATGGACTACTATTATTGTATGAAATTTATACCTCAATAAAGTTGATTTCAAAAATCCTTATGGAAACCCGAGTCAAAATGTGTAATGCATTTTGCAATGTCAAAGATTGCCTTCTCAGACATAGTAGGTTCTGGGCAGAGATCCTCAAGTGGTTCTGTTGAGAAGCATTATTTCATTTTGAGATGAAATAAAGGGGAAAAGGAAAAATAGGGTGACTGTTGTCATAGAGTCAGAAGCTAACCAAGACTGGGATGAGTCTCCTGGCTGCAGATCAGTGTTCTCCCTACAATAACAACAAATTGGACTCATTGGTCTATAAGTCTCTATTTGGAATAATTTTGAGCCTTATAATAATAAAATCATCAAAAACTATCATAAAGACAAGAAATCAGTCTGGAATTGTCTTCAATGTCAACTATTTTTAAAATTGATTTTTATAGGGACCCATGGCTGATATATTTTAAACAGATCTGGGGAGCCCAGGTGGCTCAGTGGTTTAGTGTCACCTTTGGCCTAGGATATGATCCCGGAGACCCAGGATCAAGTCCCATGTTGGGCTCGTTGCATGGAGCCTGCTTTCTCCCTCTTCCTGTATCTGTGCCTCTCTCTCTCTCTCTCTCTCTCTCTCTCTCTCTCTGTGTGTGTGTGTGTGTCTCATGAATAAATAAATAAAATCTATAAAAAATAAAAATAAAAAAATAAAAAATAAACAGATCTTCATTTCTATACAGTTGTAGAGTAAAAAGTTACAAATATCATATATGTCTGTGCATTGTAAACATTATGCTGGCTTTGTTAGAAGGGGAGATACTTTCAAAAACTATTTATTATAATGTTTTGCCCAAAGCAAATGGACTTAGAGAAGATTGTGGAAAGGAGTTGAGGTGATACATGAAATGCTATGGAAGTATTTGCGAGTCAGTTAAAGAGAAACACAAAATAGTAAATGTATAAACATCATTATACCTGAAATTTGTACAAAGATTATTTAAAAATAAGGATATTGAAGGGTGGCTGAGTTGGTTAAGCCTTGGACTCTTGGTTTTGGCTCGGGTCATGATCTCATGGTAGTGGGACTGAGCCCCCACTGGTTCCATGATGGGTTTGGAGCCTGCTTAAAATTCCTCTCCCCCTCTCCCTCTGGGCCTCCCTACTCCTGTATGTGTGTATGCATGCCAATGACTGTTCTGTCTCTTTCAAAAAAAAAAAAAAAGGATATCGAATTTGAATTTCATACCAATGGAAAAAAAAATCTGAATTTCATGACAATGGAAACATTTAAATTGTGGAATATTTTACATTCATTTAACTTATATTCATATTTTAGCCTTTTAAAATTACTAACAAAATAAATTAAGTGAATTACATTAACAGAGTAAAAGACTTGTTCAAATGTTGGTCCCTATTGTTAAGTTCTTTATACAATGAGGGTCAGGTGCCTTTAGTTCACCTTGACTACCACTAGATGGCGCTCTGGCACCCATGAGAGCATGAAGGAGCCACCTGCTTTTCTTGGATTAAGGAATCCAAGAAATATCAACCACTCCCCTAAACAAATTACACGGTTTGGGTTTTATTGTTTTGTTTTGTTTTGCCTTTATATGTGTGTGTGTGTGTGTGTGTGTGTGTGTGTGTGTTTTGGCATAATATATCCATGGACTACCTAATTACTTCAAGTCCTCTTGAATCCTCTCTTCAAAGTTTTTATCATTTTCTCTCATGGTACTTACCGAACACACCCTCATCCCGGTACTTAGCTTTGGTTAGAGCAATATTCTAGCTACATTCTTAAAGATTAAGTAGTTATCACTCTGTTAAAGCCTTGCAAACAGATCATGACTTCTGCCAAAGTGTTCCACAATAGTTAGTTCTTACTAATATCAACAGCAAGAAAATATTATCATACCACATTTCTAGGGACAATCCTAAATATATGTATCCCTAAATCTAAAAGAAGTTGTCATTTTCTAGCCCACTCCTTAAAATACTTTCTGAAATTCTTGCAGGAAAATATTCCTTCATGTAAATAATTTATTTTTTTCTTCATTTTATTAATATGAGCATCAATCTCTCTGGATTTCATGATTCCAAACCTAATTGGAAAAAAAAAATTTTTTGCCTTAATAGCCTATTGCATTAAGATAACTGCATTTTTCACTTAATTAAATACAAATTTAATTTTTACCATTTGTACTCACTAAAGATACAGGTGAAAGAATCTTGTCTCTTTGGCCCTCTATAAATCTTTTACAAATTCATTTATAAATTTCAAAATAGGGGTACTTCTGTTACCTCCTAAAACCCATGACATCTCTAATTAACCTGCCAGGGTAAGTGGGACTTGGATCACCCTCATGTGTGTGACGTGTGCTTTGTATTGTATATCTGGGACTCACCTTTAAGACATGGAAAGAATGATATGCTCAACATAGTATAAAGTAGATGAAATCTACCAAAGCTAAGATATGAGTGTTTTATGCTATTTGAAAAGCAATCTACTTATGCTATTTTAAAAACAATAAGAATTTCTATTCTATTTCTCAAAAACAAAACTTAGGCAATGACAGGATGCCATTTGCTTCACGGTATCTCTCATCAGTGGGTTAGCCAAGCAATCATTTTCACAAGAAAATTGTTTAGACTACATGCTAAAGAGGACGAAACGTTTAGTTCAAATGCACTCTTTGAATTTTATACATAACAGTGCAAAGAGTATTCCAAGTAAACATTTCCACTGGAAAAAAAACTGAATTGACAACTCTGTCACTTAGCAAATCATTCAAATCAAATTTCTGTTTCAGTATATAGGAATTTCCTCAATACTATATCCTATAAGGCTATGATTGCATTGTAATTGAAAAAGAAATGAGCAATTTGACTTTGTTTTTGATTTGGAATGTTAGGACAGGCCTTTTCTTTGGGATTGGAAGAAAAAGAGAGAGAGAGATAATAAATATACTGCATTAGAGAAATCTGTGTATTTCTAAAGTGATTTTAAGTGTGCCTTTGTTTCAGTCTTATTTTAGTAATTATCACTTATTTCATTTTCATTTGGGTGAAATATACCATAAATTCAGAATTCCACTTTGATTTTGTTTGAGGCTTCATGGGTTTTTTGTTTTTGTTTTTTACTTTTCAATAAAGAAGATTCTGAAAGTAACTCTCTATAGTACTCTATAGCTAAAGCACATCTAAATGAAAGGATGGAGAAAGAATCACTAGGGCCTTACCGGGAAACTTCATAAGAATGATAGACATAAAAGAACTAAAGGTAGCAGCTGTTTCAAAGAGGCAATATAAAGCCCAGATGTTTGGCACATTCACATAGTGGTAATTGGACAAGTGAGAGTCATATTTTCCTTTTCCCAATAATTATTATGCTTCCCCTATTTAAAAAATCTTTTTAAATAAGCAATGTTGGTAAGAGAGAAAGAAAAAAGAGGAAAAAGAAAAACAACACAACAACCAACTGATTTACTCTCCCTTGTGGCTTTTGACAATGGTATACGGAATTCCAAAGAGAAAAGAGATATTCATACATAGGGAATAAATATTTTTAAAATAAGCGTCACTAAAAATGAGATAACATGAAAGGAAATAAATATTTTACTACTTCTGCAGTTATTATTTTAGACATATATTGGGTTTAGGCTTGCACAGTTAATCATCCTGTGAAACTGGCTCATTTCTGTATACCTAGATTGGAGAAAATGAGTTTGGGAATCATTTAAAAACATCATATGCTTCTCAGTAGTGAAATACTAAAATATGTAATCAGTGAATATATGAATGTACATAAATAAGTTATTTTAGAAAGCAAAACTTCTAGCTCTCTTATATGTTCAACTGATCTGGGAGAGAGGGTTTTATAAACAACTTGAAATATTTAGAATATTTCACTTTAGGATCTTGAGAAAATTTGTATTTATGGAATTTTTGTATTATCCACTGTAGAATTAGAAAAAATACAACAGCATTTTAGGTTTCTCATCTTATACATTGTCTAGAAAGTGATTTTTTTAACAAAATAATTTTCAGGAGATTATTGAATACATTTTTAGGTGACCCTTTATTTTTAAGTAACTATGCTTCATGTGGAAGAAAGAAGAAAGAAGAAAGAAAGAAAGAAAGAAAGAAAGAAAGAAAGAAAGAAAGAAGAAAGAAAGAAAGAAAGAAAGAAAGAAAGAACACAATATAGTGTGAACTAAAAAATATGTTTATTTAAATAGAGTCAATATCAGGTTCTGAAATCAAATTTTATTTTCTTTAGGGGATGAAAACGAAGTTTTTCCTTTAATAGACTATGTATCCCAAGATGATTTCAATGTATTTTCACTTAGAAACGCTAGCTGCTATTACATATGAATTTTCAAAGCTTGGCAAGGCTTTGGAAGGAATGATGAAAATTACTATTGCACGACCTTCAGGTTTTCTTTGTTTCATAAAGGGCTAAGATAGCATTTTTGTCATTTTTCTTTCAGCTCTGGTCTTTCATCATAAATATCAAAGCATGCAATTATGCCTTCTATTCTACTACAGTCTGCCTGCTTTCCTAGCCACGGTGATGATGTTTTCTCTTTCACAAGACTTTATTTCGTTTACTGAAACTCTGAAAATCATCTCCTAATTTGTTGAATAAAATAAATTTGAAAACAATGAATATTAGACTGATCAAATATTATTAAAACAATAATGATATTATTATCAAAGCCAACATCAGACACTGAGAGATTTCTCTACTAGGCTGAGGGTCACATGTACCATATTCATACTAGAATGATTTGACCTACAGGTGGGATTTTATTATCAGTGCTTATTATAAGAAGCAGACTTGTCTAACCCCAGCAGTCTTGAATTTTCCTACCATTGCTTTACTTCTTATATTAAATCTGCCTTCTAAATGAGTCTTATTATTCTATCTCAATACACATTCTACATATTTTATCCTAGATCTATGGTTCCAAAATGTTTATGTATCATACATATCTCAGATTAGAACTATCCTAAATAGGTCAATGTGATAAGTTAGCAATAATTTTCTGTTTAATTCCAGAAACCATAAAGTAAAATAATATGCAAGACAGATTAAGGCAATAGACACAATAAGTTTTATAGACAGTATGTCCTCTCTCTAAGCATTGGGTAAAATCCTGAAAAATCATAAGCCATATGAATTTATACATTGGAATCTATTTCCATGTTTATTTCTATTAATGTTTAAGACATTACACTTGTAAAAATATAAGTGTTTTCTGCATAATAGAAATTATTCTTAAGCACCTGATTATTCACCCAAAGGAGGTATGATAGTGTATCTATGCTCTGGAGACAGACGGACCTGAATGGAAATTCCTGTTTCTTTTCTTACAGATAAACATCTTTTTGCCAAGTTATTTAACATGTAAAATGGACTCAAGGATAGTGATAACCCCATCAAAACATTGGGAGGATTATATGAAAAATTGCATGCAAAGAATTTGGCCCAGTGTAAGGCAGGTAATGAATTAAAGTCACTATTGCTCTTAGCTATTATTATTCTGTTGATTTTTGCTCTTAGCCATTATTATTTTGTTGATTTTTGTCAGTTTTCATATTCAATTTATGCGTGTGAGAAAATTTTGATGTGTAACTATGTACAACGGGTGCATTCTATGAAGAAAGATGACCGTCCCCACTTCAGCAAGTAAGCTGGTTTTCAGAAGCTGAAATGAGACTATAAAGTGAATTGCAACTTTTATATAAGGTAGGGGGATCTTGCAAACAAGTACAAGGAAGACTGAAGTGCAGAAATAAAGCCACACATACCAGGAAAATGAAGTAACTAAAGATCAGAAAAGACAATGAGAAAGCATGCTAAGCTTGGTTAGAATTGGACAACATTCAAATACATGCTGAGGTTTGAGAATAGCTAGAAGAAAAATGTCAGAGTGAGATTTTCATACAATGACCATCAACAATCTGTTATTGCTGAGTCAAAGCATTCAAAATGATATTTTATATGACATAAAAACATGATTTTTGTAAGAAGAAAATTATCTTTGGGATCTGGGTCTGTATTCCAATTCACTTTCCCTTTTACCAGTGGAGCCTGTCTCAACAAGTCAATAATCTCTCCAATGTTTCTTTGTAAAACTGATGATCCCTAGGGTTGTGTTGAATGAGTGAAGCATCAACAAGAGGAAGAGAGGAGAGCGAAACTATAGTCAAGAAAAAGATGTTATACAGACATGGCTACAGAGAGATCCGTTGTAGCATTTTACAAGAGTGAAGAGTCTGAGACACTAAACATATCCATCACTGAATGAATATTAAAAGAGAAGATATGATATCCATACTATTAAATATGATGCAGTCACTGAAAGCAGCTATTCATATCTGCAATTCCTAAAATGAAATGTTTATGTTGAAAGAAAAAAGATGTAGGAGAGTATGTATACAAATACCCCATTTTTATTTTTTTAAAAAGAAGTTCTGGAAGGACCGTAGCAAAATATTCTTATTACCTAAGCCTAGGGATTGGAAAAGAAAGAAAAGTGGAAAGCAGGAAAATTTTTTTAACATACTTTTTTTTAACATAATAATCAAACTTTTTTAACAAGAAGAATAAAGCACTGCATAACAGTGAACGTACATGCATTACATGTACTTTGACAAGCTCTGTATCCATATCTGTATAGCAAGATTTGAAAAAACTGGCATTTCATTTAAATGTCGTAATTTAAAAAGCTGCTAAGTATTACTAACTAAAACAAATAATTAAATATCATAAATTAGCAATTACATGGACAAAAATTAGTATGCTTAGTAATGCCTAAGGTTGAAGAATATAAACCTACTTAGAGGTCAACCTGCCAATATGTATCAAATTTTAAAAAGGGCATATCATTTAATTCAGCAATTTCACTTATAGAACTTTATCCCATGGAAATAAATCATACAGTGTGCTGTACATATAATGATTCCCTGCAGCATTTTTTCTAATATGGAGAAAAGTCTACATTTTCTTCAGTATGGAATAGGGTATGAATTATGTATATTCCGTGTAACTGAATACTTTATAGTAATTAAAAATATTATGATGATTCTTTAAGCATTAATAAAGAAACATGTCCATGATACTTCTTGTGTGAAAAAGTCTGGTTACAAAATGAAATTTAAAATGTAATATTTTTCATCATTTTTATGTTTTGGATGCAAAAATTTACAGGAATGATCAACCTGTTAATAGTGATTATCTCTAGCATGTGAGATTTACAGGTACAAGGGGTGAGTGAGGAGTGGGTAGGAGTGGAGAAGGGGTGGTTAACTTTAGTATTGAAAAATACTTACTTGTAGGTATTTTTCAAGTGAGATACATATTATTTTATAATTTCATAACTATATAAAGCCCAATTTGGAGAAAATGAAAATGAAGTAATGTGGGGTTTTTTTTTGAAACATAGAAAACAGTAAGGAAAGTGATCATCTGAGATGAATGTCTGTTGTACAGCTAGAGAGTAAATAGCAGTCAGGTGAACAGGATGAGAGAAAACAGGGACTGAGAACCCAGGGAATGGGAAAGCCGGTAAGACCATTGTTAAGTGATGCAAGGATTAAACACACAGAGGTAGGAATCTAAAGGTAATCTCAAAACCAGGAAAAAGGTCTTGAAGGGAATGACCTGTTGTAAGGGAAAAGATAGGCATGTCATAATGACATTAAACAAAAGCAAAAGCCAGGTTCCAGATAAGCAGAGTTTTTCTCTCTTTGGGTGTAAGAAGATTATGGGAGAGGGGAGGAAATATTCAAATAAAAGGCAATTAGTATCGAACAGGGCATGCAGTTGTCAGCAACAGAGAGATTGACAAGGTACTGCATCCAAGGTAGGGAGATAGTTGTTATTCTGGGACAGGAAACCTAGAGCCTGAGGAAATAGGATCATTAGAGAAGAACAAGAACAAATTTGCTTCAGAGGAAATTAAGTTTCCAAGAAGAAAATGGGACTAACATTAATCTGTTTCTGTAGTAAATTTCTCTTCAAGTTTACTTTTTAATACTTTTAACTAAATGAGCATGTGTGATTGAGTTCCACTTCTGGGAAAATGACAGATTAGAAATGTTAAATACCCTCACATTAAGGAAATTATGACTAAGACAAAGAAAAGAAATATTGTTAAATTAATTTCAGAAGGCAGATTAAACAAAGGCAGTCTCTCGGACCAGAAAAATACCTAAAAGAAAACAGCAAATTGTTTATGCATGGTAAAGTAACTTCCATGCTTGGATGTTTGCCATACTCAGGAATGTAAAGTCTTGGTTTTCTAAGTCTGTATGAATTGGATGGAAGGCTTAGGGTTCACTCATGATGGAGAGCTAGAACGATAACACTGTTCATAAACTAAGATCATCAGAGGAACACGCTTTAGTTAGAGTGAGCTAAGAAAAATAAAATTCTATCTGCTGGACAAGGAAGATGATGGTAAAACACAATTCTCTTAGCTTGAGCTCTGAATAGGAGAATAAGAAAGAAGAAGGAGGAGAAGGAGAGGGAGGAGAAAGAGGAGAGGAAGAGGAAGAAGGACCTGCCCCTTCCAGCCTCCCGTCCTTCCCATAGATCTCCTTGAAAATTAATCATTTTAGGTCTTCCTTCACACAGGTTTGGGATTTAAATGGTATTACTTGCCTGGACTGGGAAGTAGATTGTTAGCTTCCCTTAACCTAGAAAAAGGCAAAACCTTTCTGAGGGAGCATCCCTTCATTTCAGGTACTATAGAATTTCTAGATTTAGATCAGCTAAATATGAACTCAGAAATACAATATAAAAACACAGGAAAATAAAGCCACCATGATGAAGAGTCAGCAAAAGAAAACAAAACAAAAAGCAAATTTAAACTCCTAAGAACTATGGATCATGGAATTTTCACCTAGAGAATTTAAGTAAATATGTTTAAATTGTTGACAAAAATGAAGATTAAATACAATCACTGATGAGTTATTATAAGAAGATTATAGAAACAAAGAAGTAGATTGTGAATAAAAAAAAAGGAACCTCCAGTAATTAAAAGTGTACAACCGACATTATGCTCAATGGTAATGGTAAGCAGCCAATGAGACATACCTGGAAAAAGAATTGTGAACTGAAAAACAGGGGTAAAATTTGGGACAAACAGACAAAATATGAAAGAGTGGGGTACTTGGGTGGTTCAGCCAGTTAAGGGTCCAACTCAGGTCTGGATCTCAGGATTGTGAGTTCAAACAACACATTGGGCTTGTATGGAGCTCCATGCCTCCCATGGAGCCTACTTAAATAAAAGAAAAGAGAAGAAAAATACAAAGATTATGAGACACAGAGTACATGTCAATTTCAAACAACTAATTAGAATCCCAGAAGGTGAGAATAGGGAGAATGTGTACATTGTTCAAATAACAGATTTTCAGCTATAATGAAAGACAAGTTCTCAGGTTCATGAAGCCCAAGAAAGTCCTAATCTAAATAAATAAAATTAAATCCACATCTAGACAAATTCTAGTGAAACTGCAAAGCCACAAAGACAAATAAAAGAGCATAGAAGTAATTTAGTCTCACTGTTTCAAAAGATAAGAGAAGAATATAAAACTTAAAAAATTGTAGTTACTAGGGGCACCTGGGTGGCTCAGTGGTTAAGGGGCTGATTCCTGATTTCAACTCAGGTCATGATCTCAGGGTCATGAGATTGAGCCCTGTGTTGGGCTCCCAGCTCAGTGAGGAGTCTGCTAGAAATTCTCTCTCTCCCTTTCCCCTTGTACTTCCTCTCTGCCCTTCCTCATGCTCTCTCTTTCTGTCTAAAATAAATAAATGAATTCCTTAAAAAAAATAATTACAGTATGCCTTTATGTGCTTCTCTTTGTCCTGTCTGAAAAACTCATTATTAGGAAAGATGTGATAAATGTATTTACTCTCAAAAGAGAAAGAGACAGATTACCACTTTAAATAATTTGAAATTTATCTTTCAAGATGTTTTTTAGGCAAATAAAGAGTAAGAGATACAAAAGAAAGTAAATATTACAAACAGATAAAAAATATATAATGGTAACATTAATTTAATAATATAATTTTAAAGGTAGAATTTTTTTCTAATTGCTAGATTTACATTTTTTCCTATAATTGATTTAAGATAACTACATTTTCTTGTGAGTGGAAAACACTTGAATGTATCATTTAACAATATCAGTAATTAAATTCATCTATAAACCCTTAGCATATACCACACAGTCCAGTTTTATATCCATTTCCCCTACATTATTTCTCAAGTCTAAAAACAAGGTGAAAGCCATAAGGGGACACAAGAATAGCACAATATGCTATGGCTAGCGGATTCTATTTTCAAGACTAACAATAATCTCAGATTAATTATTATGTACCAGGCACCATGCTAAATGATTTACATGGACTGATACATTTAATCCTCATGAAAATTCTGTGAAGTAGATGTTATTTCTTACCCCATATCACACATAAAATGATTCAAGATTAATGAAACATTTTGCCCAACAGATCCTACTAGTAAGTAAAAGATTCACACCCAGGGTTTCTTTTTCCAAAAGACATGTAATTAACCATTCTATTCCATGTCATTTTTCATATCTAACTTAGAGGTTTCTTTTTCACTATTCTTAACTTAAATGATATTTTCTTCTATAATCCATTTATACACACATAATTTTACTTAATTCACATACATTCTGATAGTTAATGGGATAAAACTTTTTTTTAAGATTTTATTTATTTATTCATGAGAGACAGAGAGAGAGAGAGGCAGAGACATAGGCAGAGGGAGAACCAGACTCCCTGTGGGGAGCCAATGCGGGATTCATTCCCAGGACCCTGGGATCATGACCTGAGCAAAAGACAGATGCTCAACCACTGACACGCAGACACCTCAGTAGAAAACTTTTCAAGAAAGTGCCTTAGTTTAGACTATTAACTAATCATATCTATAAATAAAATCTGATGATGATTTGTCTTTACTAGTTAACAAGCAACACCAGCAACTGAACCCATGAATAATTGTGTTATATGAAACAGACAATGTCCTAGGGGGAAGGATCCTTAAATGCTTTCCATTGGGAAGCTTGAGAATGTACTCCCATATTTGAAGAGTGTGGCAAAGCAGCTCAAACTTGAATTCTGTAATTCAGAATTCACATTATGCATTTCTTCTCACAACATATGAAAGAAAATTTGATCAGGGACAAAACCCAGATTCATAGGTCTAAAAAGAGTGCACTATCTTTAACAACAGGTCTACAAGTAATTAATACTTTTAAATGGTTATAGTCAAAATTATTCACACATGAAAATTGAATTTCATGTGGTTGTTCTATTTATAACATTCTTAATTGTTATCAAAATCATTTTGACACAGAACTGCAATGTTTTTTCATCAGTATGAACTGAGATGTCCCAAAAATCTTAACACTGTTATTATAGCATTAGTTAAATGTCAGAAAACATATATTTTCCCCCCAAACAAAATTCTCTGTAATGTCTGATAAACCAAAAAGAAAAGAGTACTAGGAAAAGAGATAACACCATTAACCCTTCCTTAAAAGTATGATTCTTAGGGATACCTGGGTGGCTCAGTGGTTGAGCATCTGCCTTAGGCTCAGGGCATGATTCCAGGATTCGGGATTGGGCCCCACATCAAGCTCCTTGTGAGGAGCCTACTACTCCCTCTGCCTGTTTCTACCTCTCTCCTCTCTCTCTGTGTGTCTCTCATGAATAAATAAATAAAATCTTAAAAAAAAAAGTATGATTCTTAAATCCCAGCAGCACTTGATTTCTTGACATTGAAAAAACTATTTTAAACTATGCTTCTTTATCTGGAAAAGCTCTCTTCCACTGAAAGAAGACAACAGTAGATAACCCATCATTGTGTCTAGAAAATGTGATAGTTTGTCATATTGTGGATAAATGACAAAGTAAATTAAAATAACCTGGGTAAATTTTTTTTAACGGACTATAATTTGTTTTAAGTATTGAATAGAAACAAAAAAAATCACTAAGTATTGTATATAAGCAGTAATAAGTTTGAAACCATAGGGGTACCTGTAAAATTTTCAAACAAGAGAAACCAAACAATTTTCAAAGATATTAAATAAACAATGAATGGTAAAACATTCAAGTAATCCAACATGAAAAACTGAAAATAAAAATGAAATACTCAAAAGAGAATTTAATCTGTAAGATAGAAGTCTTTTAATTTTTTATTAAAATTCATATGACCTTAATCTCAAAATAAATGCATAAATGACACTCATCAGAAATTATACTGACATTTAAAAAACTATTCAAAAGAAATTGTTGCAAAAAATTTAAAATACAGATTTTTAAATGTTTTACTATTATGTTTAACATTTAAACATATGGTTTGAAATCCTAGAATTTGTCTTCTCAACATGCAAAAAAATCCCATGAGTTTCTATATATTTACATTATAAACACTGATACTAAAAATTGTTTGACAAAGTAATATATATATTATAAAATATATATTTATATATAGGTCATATAATCATACGAGAAATTTTGCTTCCATGAGTAAGAATTCTATTAAAATAGTCATGTAATTCATGAAAGAGTTAAAATGTTAAATTTGAGGCATCAAAAATTGCATTTAAGGAGAATTTGGCTTCTATGTGTACAAAGCTTCGTTCTTTCTAATCTAAAACAAAATGTTTTATTTTTTCATTGTTTTCTGATTGAAAAAATCAAGACATTTGACTGATGTTCTTCTTTTACTTGAGCCATATGCCATATGGCTTTGATATGCTTAAATTTTAATTTGATGCCTATTTAAATCAATAATGATTTAGAAGAATATTTTTAATTTCTAAGATAATACTGTGGCTTTATTATTTTCCATAAGTGTTATTTATTTATAGTGTTGATTATTTCATAATGAGTTATGAGCTACTATTTCTAAATTTTTGGAATGTGCTGACACTATTTTTTAATGAAATAAACATCCTTGAAAAATATATTGCCTATTTTTTAGGACAGAGGGTACTATACGTATTTACTAAATATTGCTAATTGTGTCCTTCAGATTCTGTTTTTCCACTATTTGGCTTGTGATGTAACATGAAAGTCTAAAGAATCTAATCTAATCTAATTTAATCTAATTTCCCATTGTATTTCTTAGTTTTTGCTTCTTATAACTTTATGCTGTATTATTTGAAACTAGACTTCTTGAGAATTATATGCCTTGAGTCTCATTTAATGCATTGGGTCTCAAAGTCAATCTTGTCTATTATCAATATTGGTATTTCTACTTTATATTGATTATATTTGTCTCATGTGTTTTCCCCAACTTTTTACAGTAAAAAATCCTTACATATATATCTTTTATTTCATTCTTTTCAATCCATACTAAGATAACGATAGATTTCTATCCCATTTTCATTTATTGTCTTACCATGTAAGTGTGATCGTGAATGATTATTAGGTACTATATTTTTATGCTTTCTTATTGTTTGCAGTGGGTAAAGGGCCTAGAGTGAGAGAATCTCAACCAGACTCCATACTGAGCATGGACCCCAAGCAGGGCTCAATCTCACAATCCTGAGATCATGATCTGAGCTGAAACCAAGAGTTGGATGCTTAACTGACTGAACCACCCAGGTGCCCTAGGTTTTTATTTTAGTTATAGTTGTCATAGTTTTATACATCATAGCATTCCTTTATGAATTATATGTCACATGAGCATTGATTTGCAATAGAAGTTATCAGTCAACTGGATTCTATTATCCCTTCAATTGTTTCATTGTCCCTCAACTAGATTTTCCCATAATAGGGCCCCATTTTACAGTTCCTTATTGGTCACCAAGTTTTGATTGCCTAGAATACCTTAATGAGAGGATTTTTCAAGAACTCACAGGTGCTACATTTTCTGAATATTTTTATATTCTCAGATTTTTGTTGTCTTTATACATGGACGCAATTTGACTACATGTGGAATTCTTGGACTACTTCCCCACAAGCCCCTATAGATCAGCACTGCCCAATGGAACTTTCTGCTCTATACTTGCAATATCCAATACAGTGGCTATTAGTTTTGATTTTCTGTTTGCTTGTTTACTTGCTTCATGAATTTTGAAACTCATTTATATGTAATGTATTATTATTTTATGATGAGTTGACCCTTTCATCATTATAATAATTTTTATCACATGTAACACATAGGTATTGTCTATTTTCATATTAAAATGGCCATACTAGTTTTCTGATGTTTAGTCTTTGCTTGCTGGTGGTTTTGTTCCATCCACATACTTTAACATATTTGTTCCCTATATATAAATCATATAGATAGATAGGAAATAAGGAAAAAGGTTGCAAGGAAACTTTTGGGGATAATGGTATGTTTGCTACCTTGAGTGCGGTGATAGTTTTACAGATATATATTTATAACAAAATTTTACCAATTTTACCCTTTCCTTTCTTCCTTCCTCCCCCTTTCCTTCTTCTCTCCCTCTCTTCTTCCTTCCTTCCTTCCTTCCTTCCTTCCTTCCTTCCTTCCACCCTCCCTCCCTCCATTCCTTCCTCCCTACTTTACTTCCTTTGTCTCTTTCTTTCCTAACTTGTTATTCCGCTCAGCACCTCATTTTCTTTTTTTGGTATCGCTTATAAATTATTTCAGTTTTATTGAGATAAAACTGACAAATGAATTTGTAATATATTTAAAGTGTATGATGTGATGATTGATATATGTACACATGGTGAAAAGATTCTACAATTGACTTCATACATCTATCATCTCACATATTTACATTTTTTGTGAGAGAACTTAGATTTTACTTTCTTAGTGAAGATCAATTATACAATATCATATTATCAACTAACCACCATGTTTTACACTGAATCCTCAGTATTTATTCATCTTATAACTAAAAATGTGTACCCTTTTATCAGCTTCTGTTTACCTGACCCCTCAGACCCTAGGAAACACCATTTTTTCTCTGCTTTTATGAACTCAACTTTTTTTTTTTTCAGATTCCACATGTAAGTAATATCGTGTAGTGTTTTTCTTTTTCTGTCTGTCTTAGCATAATGTCCCTAAGGTTCATCCATGTTGCTGCAAATGATAGAATTTCCTTCTGTGTTTCAGGTTTAATAAATATCCCATGTATACCACATCTTCTTTATTCATTCATCCATTAACAGACACTTTGTTTTTATATTTCACTCTTGTGAATCATGCTTCAGTGAACATAAGGTGCAGATATCTCTTCAAGATAGTGATTTTGTTTCCTTTGGATATATACCCAGGAGTGGAATTGTTAAATCATATAGTAGTTCTAATTTTAATCTCTTGAGGAACCTCTAACTGTTTTCCATAATGGCTAAGCCAGTCTAGACTTTTACCAACAGGTTACAAGTGTCCCCTTTTTGCCATATCTTCACCAGCATTTGTTACTTATGTCTTTTTGATAGTAGACATCCTAACAGGTGTGAGGTGAAATCTCATTATGGTTTTGATTTGCATTTTCCTGGTGATTAGTAACACTGAGCAACTTTTATGTATCTGTTGGCCATTTTATGTCTTCTTTGAAAATTGTCCATTCAGGTCCTTGTCTATCTGTAAACTGGTTATTTAGATTTTTTACTATCGAGTTGTATGTGTCCCTCGTATATTTTAAGTATTAATCTCTCATCAAATAGGTGTTCTGCAAATATTTTCTCCCATTCCATATGTTATTGTTTTATTTTGTTTGTGATTTGCTTTGCTACACATAGCTTTTTAGTTTGATGTAGTCTCATTTGTTTATTTCTGCTTCTGTTGCCTTTGCTTTTGGGCCAAATCCAAAAAAAATCATTGCCAAGTTCACTGTCAAGGAGGTTTTCCGTATGTTTTCTTCTAAGTCTTTTACAGTTTCAGACTTTATGTTCAAGAGTTTTTCCATTCTTGGTCGATTTTTATGTATGATGTAAGATCAGAGCCCAGTTTCATTATTTTGCATGTGGATATCTAATTTCCCCAACACTGTTTATTGAAGAGACTATTCTTTCTGCATTGACTCTTTGGTCAAGAATTAATTGGCCATATAAGCATGGGTTCATTTCTGGGCTGTCTATTTTGTTCTATTGATCTATATGACTTTTTATACCAATATCACATTGCTTTGATTATGATAGTTTTTATTACAGTTTGAAATGCAGAAGTATGATGGCTTTAGACTTGTTCTCCTTTCTCAAAATTGCTTTGTCTATTTGGGATCCTTTGTGATTATACACAATTTTTTTAAGGATTTTATTTATTTATTCATGAGAGACACACAGAGAGAAAGAAGGAGAGACACAGGCAGAGGAAGAAGCAGGCTTCATGCAGGAAGCCCGATGTAGGAATCGATCCTGAATCTCCAGGATCATGCCCTGGGTCAAAGGCGGCACTAAACCACTGAGTCACCAGGTTGCCCTACACAAATTTTAAGATTACTTTTCTATTTCTGTGAATAATGTCATTGAAGCTTTGATAAGGATTGCATTGAATCTGTAGATCATTTTGGACAATATGGACATTTTAACACTTTTATTCTTCCAATCCATGAGCATAAATGCTTTTCCATGCATTTCTATCTTCAATTTATTTTATCAGTGTCTTATAGTTCTCAGTGTAAAGATATTTTGTTTACTTGGTTAAGTGTCTTCCTAAGTATTTCATTCTTTTTTATTCTATTGTAAATGGAATTATTTTCTTTATTTCTTTTTCAGATAATTTGTTGCTAGTGTATAGAAATACAATTGATTTTTTTAAAGATTTATTTATTCATGATAGACATAGAGAGAGAGAGAGAGGCAGAGACACAGGAGGAGGGAGAAACAGGCTCCATGCCGGGATCCTGATGGGGGACTGGATCCGGGGACTCCAGGATCACGCCCTGGGCCAAAGGCAGGCACTAAACTGCTGAGCCACCCAGGGATCCCTACAATAGATTTTTATACATTGATTGTGTATGCTGCAACTTTACTGAGTTCATTTATTAGTTTTAACAGTTTGAGGTGGAGTCTTTAGGGTTGTCTACATATAATACCATGTCATCTGAAAATAGAGATAATTTTACTTCTTTTTCAATTCTGATGCCTTTTATATCTTTTTCTTGCTTAATTGCTCTGACTAGAATTTCAGAACTATGGTGAATAAAAGTGACAGGAATGAATATCCTGCCCTGTTCCTGATCAAAAGGAGAAGTTTTCAGCTTTTGACCATTGAGTATGATGTTTGCTATAGTGTTGTCATATGTGACCTTTGTTAGCTTGAGGTACCTTCCTTTATTCCAATTTGTTAAGAGTTTTTATTGTGAAAGAATGTTGAATGTTGAAAGTGCTTTTTCTGCATCTGTTGAGACAATCATAATTTTTATCCTTTGCTTTGTTAATGTTGTGTGTCATATTTACTGATTTGCATACATTGAACCATCTTTAAATCCCACTTGATTATGGTATATGATCTTTTTAATGTACTGCTGAATTTGGTTTGCTAATATTTTTTGAGGATTCAAATATTACATCTTATGTAGCTCTATTTATAGTATATCAATTATAAGTTTGGCAGCTATGGTTAAAGAAAAAAATATATGAAAAGTGTGTAGTACTTGTGTAGTCAATAAATATTTGTTTTATTTTAAAAGTATTTTGGAATTTCTATTATATATATTTCTCTACTTATGTATATACCATCACTCTAAATTCTTTAAAAGGTATTTTAATTTTATACATTCTATATATTTGCCTTCTCTCTTTTTTTTAAGATTTTATTTATTTATTTATTTGAGAGAAAAAGCACAAGCAGGGGGAGCGGCAGGTAGAAGGAGAGAGACAAGCAGACTCCCCACAAAGCAAAGAGCCCTACTGACCCACCTGGGCTCAATCCTAGGCTCCAGATCATGACCTGGGGGGAAGGCAGATGTTTAACCAACTGAGCCACTCAGGTGCCCCAGTTGCCTTCTCTATTATTGTTGATTTAAAAATGTATTTTCTATTCTTGCTTGGAAAGATTCTCTTGATCATTACAAAAAGGATAATTTTGCCATTTAAATCAATAGCTATTTTCATTGAAATTGCATTAAATTTTAAATTATTTTGAAGACATATTATCATTATAAATTTATTTTTGCAATTAGAATTGCAATTATTTTTAACCAAAAAAATAACTTTAATTAAATCATAGAACAATTATTTGTTGATATTTGATATGTTGCCTTAAAGCTGGTTTAATTTAATTTTTATTATATTTTTAATCAAAATTACTATACTAGTTGAGATTTAATGTACTGATTTAAAGATGCACAGCTGAATAACCTATTTTGAATTTAAAATTGCTTCCGTTATTGTTTGCCATTTTATAGATCCTGCCATTTTAGCCTGCTTTGGAAAGATTCTGTGGATACATGACAAGCATCACTGCATTTAGTTATTAGAATAGCATTTTTTCCTTGATTCCTACTGAAGTCAAACAAAAGAACTGATCTTTGTATCATAGTCCATAGCTACGAGTTAACGCAACAAAGAGTTTTTAATGAAGGCCAACCAGTATCTCACTAGAAAATTACAATAAAACTGAGATGTTAAATGTGTTCATGTAACAAAATAATCAGAATACAGAGACTCAGCTTATTATGGTACCTGCTGTGGCTCTGACTGAAGTCAAGAGGCTGATAGATGAGCTTTGCCTATTCAGGTCTTAAGGGCCTTGAAGTCACTTAGATGGATGACTGCTTAACGAGAACAACATAACATTTTTGTACAGGACAAGAAATCTAACTTGGCGCCAATAGACTGTGATGCTTGCCTAAACTCAATATTCAGATCATGACTATTTAATTTATCTGTCAATGACTTGCTCCTGATTTGCATTACACCTATTTGGCATCTCCATGCAGACAGTACAGCATTGCAGTTTTGTATTCCAGGTAATGTAGAAGCAGTGTCTGGAGCATATAAGAAATGTTAGGTTTTTCTAATCCTATTTTTACTTCAGTGAGATGTATCTATTTTAATTGATGTGGCTGGAAATCAGATATGGTGACATATAAAATGAAACCCATAAATATTCCAATAACTTGGCAGTCTCAAAGTAGTTTAAGTTAAAATATGGGATTCAAGAATTAAGCCAGTACATCAAACAAAAGAGGGCAAGAATGAGAGATTATCACAAAACAGGTCTAATATGATGCAGAACAAATGTTAAATTTTTATTTAATAGGATCCCATACATAATTACACAGAATATAAAGCCATATTCCTACAAATATTTGGGAAAAATATGCTGTTAAGTTAGTGTAGAACTATAATAAATCATGCATTCATTATGTCAAATAATGTTTAGAAATACCTGGATATATAAGAGCATGTTTGGTTATAATCCATTTAATAATCTGTTTAAGATAAATTATTATTAACTTGCTTCCTATTAAAACCACAGATATATTTAAAGCTTTGAGAAAACTGAGACCTGGCATACAAAATGATGGTTAAAGACAATAAATTCTGATAAGTGTAATGAATTAGTCTGCTGAAGCTGCCATAACAAAATACCATAGACTGGATGATTTAAACAAAAGTATGTCTGTGGAGAAAAGATAGTCTCTTCAAGAAATGTTGTTTGGAAAACTGGACAGCTACATGCAAAAGAATGAAACTGGATTGCTGTCTTACACCATACACAAAAATAAACTGGAAGTTGATTAAAGACCTAAATGCAAGAGCTGAAGCCATAAAACTCCTAAAAGAAAATGTAAGCAGTAAACTCTATGACATTGGTCTTAACAATATTTTTCTGGAACTGTCTTCTCAGGTAAGGGGAAGGAAATTAAAAATAAACAAATGGCACTATATCAAACTAAAAAGTTTTGTTCAGCAAAGAAAACCATCAACGAAACAAAAAGCAATCTATTGAATGAAGATAAGGAGTTAAGAGCCAAAATATATAAAAATTTCATACAACTCAACACCAAAATACAATCTGATTTAAAAATTGGCAGGTGACCTGAACAGACATTTTTCCAGAGAAAACATATAAATGGCCAACACACACACAAAAGACTGCTCTACATCACTTATCATCAGGAAAATGCAAATCAAAACTACACCTGTCAGAATGGCTAGTATCAAAAAGACAAAATATGGTAAGTGTGGGAGAGGATGTGGAAAAAACTCTTAGGTACAGTTGGCAAAAATGTAAATTAGTGCAGTCACTATGGAAAACAATGAAATATCCTCCAAAAATTAAAAATAGAACAACTACTTACTTTTAGTTCTATTATATAGTTCCAATAATTCCACTTATAGCTATTTATCTGAGAAAAAAATGAAAACACTAGTTTGGAAAGATATGTGCACTCCTGTATTTATTTAAGCATTATTTACAATAGTTAGGATATAGTAATAGGTTAAGTGTCCATCAGTGGATGAATGGATAAAGAAGATGTAGTATATAGACACGATGGGTATTACTCAGCCATAACAAAGAATGCAATCTTGCCATTTGTGACAACACAGATGGACTTTAAGGCTACTATGCTAAGTAAAATAAATGAGATAGAGAAAGACAAATACCATATGAGTTCACTTATCTATGGAAGCTAAAAACAAAACAAATGAACAAACAAAACAAAACAGAAGCATATCCATAAGTACAGAGAAAAAACTGGTAGTTGCCATTAGGAAGTGGGATGAGTAGATAGGCAAATATAGATGAAGGAGATTAAGAGGTACAAATTTCCAGGTATAAAATAGATAAGTCATAAAGATGTAAAGTACAACATAGGGAATGTAGTCAAAAATATTATAACAACTGTATAGTAACAGATGATAACTCGACTTATTGTGGTGATCATTTCTTAATGTACATAAATGTTGTATAGCAGATACTAATATAATATTGTATGTGAATTACACTTCGATAAAAATAAATAAATAAAAGACACCTGGATGGCTCAGTGTTTGAGCGTCTGCCTTTGGCTCAGGTCCTGGTCCTGGGGTCCTGGGATAGAGTCCCGTATCAGGCTCCCTGGAGGGAGCTTGCTTCTCCCTCTGCCGATGTCTCTGCCTCTCTCTGTGTGTCTCTCATGAATAAATAAATAAAATCTTTAAAGAAAATAAACCAAAAAGCACTGCATTTTAATTCCACTTTCAATATGACTCACTACTTTTATTCTTCTGCAAATTAATATACATACATACCAGTAGATAGACACAACTGGTCTTGGTCTTGGTCAATTAGAGAATAAAAAAGTATTACTATTTTTGCTTTTATTGTCTTCTCAATACATATTTAGCAGGATTTTTTAAATGTTTCTTACTGAAGTTGTGTTAATATATTGATAAAATACAGTTGGTTGTATGTGAGATATATTAATATGAAGCAATGTATCTATCTTGCACAAATTGCACACTTGAGTGATCTTGACAAATACTACTGAGAAGGCCTTGAGCTGTGACTATGAGCCTACTGCTCCAAAATGTTAAATCCCTAAACTTAAATTCTAAAATTAGTGCTATCCTGGCATGAAAAAACAATGTGTTCTTAAAAGTTCCACTGACCTTCTCAGTTTGTGTATCTTTCAAAGATAAAAATTTAGGGACAAAATAGAGTTATCTCTCTGGACTAACCAGTCCAGGAAACGCGCTGTGCATTTAAACTTTTCTCTGCTTACAAACTAAATGCATCATCATTGCAAAACTACTTTTGGAAAATAAAATGAAGCAAAAAGAAGATGTAAATGTTACTACTTTCACTCAGAGTTGTCACTGTGTGTTTTCCAGTTGTGTGTTTTCCAGTTGTACGTTTTCTAGTATCTGTAAATACGTACAATGTTTAACACACCAGACATACACTTTTGTTACCAGATCCTAAACACCTTTTTCTGTCAGTATTTTTCTACTGCATAGTCACACAATTTCATTGTTCCTCTGTACCTTAATTTATTTGATTAACTTTATAACAGTTGAACATTTAAATTATTTCTATTCTTTCTCTTTTATAAACAACAGTGTGGTGAACATTCTCATAATAAAATCTTTCACACACTGTTGTTTAACTCCATAAAATTGACTTCTGCATGTGAAGTTGCTGGAAAAAATATTAAACACTCTTAGAGACTTTAGTATAGTTCACAATTGCCCCTCCCCCAAAAGATTGTTAGTGTATGAGGTAAGCACAGTATATAAGTACTTATTTCTCCAAACTTTCACTTCACCACTTCAGGTGGTGTCTATCTGCTGAAAGAGCCAGATGCCAATCTTGAAAAAAAAAAATCTGATAAATCAGGTATTTGTTGAACCCAATTTGGTTTAGTTTACTCTCCCTGAATATGTCTCTAACTTTCCAACAACAAAATAGTTAGTCAGTTTATCAATAAACATATAAAATCTATTATTTATTTACTGAATGGAAACAGATGTGACTGACATGATTATGAAGAAATATTTGCAATATTACAAGGTTCAGACATGACTCTTATAAGCCATGGAAAATCTTTCTATTTTATAATTAAATATCACTCCTTTCCTAATCAAAAGTGTTGCCCTTTTATAATCTTAACACTGGCAAAACAAATTACCACCATGTTTGGAAACTGAGTAATGGCAGTGATTCACTTTCAGTTGTAGCCACCTGTGCTGGCAAAAAACTTGGTGATATTACTAAGTCCTACTCTGAATTCTGCTTGATTTCTGTACAATCAATTGAAATTATTATGTCTATAGAAATTAATAAAAGAATAATGATAAGGGTAAGTGGAAACAATGTTCAGTTTTCTCTTACATAAAAGTCAAAGATTAACCAGAGATTAACCATCTACTAATTTAACCAATCATTAAATATATATATTTTTCAAATATCCAGAAAAGAAAGAAATTTGGTCCTAAAGAAAGCATGAGAGTTTCTGCACTGTTTGAATCTTAGTGGTGATTCTTCCAGGATTGGTTTAATATGATTTGAGGTGGTCAATTAAATAATCCCTTCCATTGTTCTGGCTGAATAATGATTTGATTTTCCAAGCCTACTAATCCATTATTTTAATTAGCATTAAATTCATAAAAAAAGAAAACCTAAATAGGCTTTAAAGGGTCTTTAAAACCCTGAAATAAATACCACAAATGCAATAATCAGAAAGAAAGACAATAATAACTCTCATTTGGGTAATAAAGTAGAACTGCATTCACAGAAAATAATTAGAGCAATAAACCCACACTTTAGATGCATTTGGAAGTGTTTGAATTCCACTTCGATTACTGCCACCTTTAGGAAGAGATTTGGAAATGTAGTTGACAAGGAAGGTATTTATTGATTTATCCAGTCCACTCTACAAAAATTCACATTGAAGCAGCAATCTAGCATGAATTGGAAAACACCAAAAGGCTCTAGTAGACCAAAGGAAACCCCCCCCCACAAAACCCAAAAAACTAAATATTCATCTATATTTGGAGAAAGGGATTCAGAAGAAATCTCTTAATACAAAGAAGTGATTTCCATGTTGGAGGAATATAAGGCACATAGTAGAGTGGTGGGATGGTTTGTTTACACAATTAACTATGATGTATTACTGCAGGTATTCCTTTCCAGGTGAAAGCATAAAATATGGAGAATATGGAGAAGGAGACATATATCACCAAGAGAAATAATAAGTAAATAATAACATCACTACTTTTGAAAGTGTTGTCCACATTTACTATTTCCATTTTCTCATTACCTATTGACTTTTGGCTCACATGAAACCTTATTTTAAAGTGTTTATTACTTTATCCTGAATTTTCCTATTACAAATAATGTTACAATAAATATTATTTTAGCTAGATTTCTATGCACATTTTAAATGTTTCTTTTATATAAACATAAATATTCTTGGGGTGCCTGCATGGTTCTGTCAGTTAAGCTCTGAATTCTTGATTTCAGCTCAGGTTATGATCTCATGGGTCTTGGGGGATGGAGCTCTGGGGTAGACTCCTGCTCAGCAGGGAGTCTGCTAGAAAGATTCTCTCCCTCTACCCCTCCCCCCACTCAATCTTACACATACTTTCTCTCTCTGTGTCTCTAAAATAAATAATAAACATATATGTGTGTGTGTGTGTGTGTTTAAGATTTCATTTATTTACTCACAAGAGACACATAGAGAGAGAGAGAGGGAGACAGAGACACAGGCAGAGGGAGAAGCAGGCTCCATGCAGGGAGCCCAATGTGGGACTCGATCCCGGAACTCCAGGATCACATCCTGGACCAAAGGCAGGCACTCAACCACTGAGCCACCGGGGCGTCCTAAATATAAATTCTGGGTGGCTCAGTGGTTGAGTGACTGCCTTTGGCCCAGGGCATGATCCTGGAGTCCTGGGATCAAGTTCCACATTGGGCTCCCTGCATGGAGCCTGCTTCTCTGTCTGTGTCTCTGCCTCTCTCTCTCTCTCTCTGTCTCATGAATAAATAAATAAAATCTTTTTTAAAAATTATAAAAATAAAGATAAATTCTTAGAATGGTTAGAATGACATAAATGTATCAATGCAGGCATTGAAAAGACAGGTGAACTTATAAAAAGAACTTATAAAGAGCAATATTAAATATTCACTTTGAATATTTAATAGGATCCCATGAATCAAGAATTATTGTAGGAAGGGTCCCAAGATGTGAGAACTGCTTGAATCAGATTGGCTCACAGTCATGTGGAAAGAACCCTAATTAGGTAAGTTTCCCTGCAAACAGTTGCTGAGCTGAAGACCCATGTACAGGACATTAACTAGGGGATGCTCTCAGTAATCACACCTGTGAAGGAGTGAAGGCAAGAGGATCGGGCATGCAGAGAAGATCGACTTTCATACAGTTGAAGAGAGACTGAAGTGTATTTCACAGGGAGCTCTGGAGTTGGTATAGCCCTTCAGCGTTGTTCTGAATTGGAGTAAGACAGCGGAGACTTTGTATCTCTGCATGGTTCACTCATGGGAGTGGGACATCATCTTGGTCTAGATTGCTCCTGCCTTTGGTCTGGTTGAAAGGTGACAAGAACCAAACCTCTAGACAGTTCTTAAGGGGAAACCTGGGTGGTCCCACAGCATCCATCATAAATACTAACTCTCAACTTTCTCTCAGCCAATACACCATTGAAGGCTGATGTTCAGTGTCCAGGCATAATTTTTGTATAGAGTACCTTTTTCATTCAACATTTCTAAATGATAAATATTTATCATGTTCCTTCTTTCCAATGATCTCTTTCCCTTCCACCTTCCATCTTCTAGCTTCTGAGCTGTGTTTTGTTGAGGATTCTAATATCTAAAGAACATTTCTTTCTAAATTCAGAGTTCTCTAATGTAAAGAATGTTAAATTAACTCCCTATAGCATTATTATTACACAAATGTTCCCTTTCTAAGCACCACCTTGACTCCTACATCACATCTAGACACCTCCAAAAAAGGAGAAAATGAAAAGCATTGGACGTTTTGGTGTTGGTTATTACTTTATTTTCTTTTAAGAATCTTACTGCTAGAGTTCATTTGTTTGTTGTTGTTGTTTTTAACCATGACTTGAGTTTTGGAAATGGTTGTGATGAAAATTAGACATTGCTTGAAAGTTTGACCTTTTCAAACATAATTAGCGTTTAAAAACAAAACAACACTTGTGAATACAGTGCTATTTGCTAGGTAGTCTTGAAATTAACAAACAGACAAATAAAACTGCACAGTACCTCAATAGGAGAGCAAAAAGGAAATCAAGGAGTAGTTAAATATAAATGCCGATTCTTATTTGTATTCTGTTACATTTAAATAATTATTTCACAAATCTTTTCAAACATTTATTAAAAGGATTTCCAAATTAAGAGGTCATTAGTATATAATGCAATGTTTTAAATATCAGCATTCTTTCTAGAGTCATGTCATATTATGGCATGCTAATTTGTATAGCAGGAGAAAAAATATCATATTACATTCATGACTTTGAACCTTACACATAAATATTAATGAAGAGTCTCTCTGTTTCCTTCCATTCAGAGAAAACCAATATTTACTCTAATGCTACTTACTTAGAAAACAGGACACCATCATGTCACCCTCATCAACCAAAGCATTTATTAAACACTCACATAATGCTTTTCTTTTGCGATCATCTGAGCTCAAATTCTTTCACCATGGCACTGTTTGATGAAGGAAAAATAGCAAAACCCCAGCCTACTATACTATGCCCATGGCATGTAATGGCACTATCTACACTTTAAAGCTTACACCAAGCCCTTCATCATCATTATTATATTAATAATCAGTGATTGCATTTTTTACAAATCTTAAATAGGTCTTTGCAAAGCATTAGCTAGGGAATTATTCTCAGTCCGTAGAATAAAGTAGCTGAAAGGGAATTGATCTGATGAAGTCATTCTAACTCTATGCCCACTGATTCTTTTAGTTGAGATGTAATTAACATGTAACATCATATTAGTTTTCAGGAATACTGCATAATGATACAGTATTTGCATTTATTGCAAAATGATCACCACACTAAGTCAAGATATATCATATCACATAGTTGCATTTTTTTTCTTGTGATGAGAACTTTTAAGATCTACTTGGTAGCAACCTTCAAATATACAATTCAGGGACACCTGGGTGGCTCAGTGGTTGAGTGTCTGCCTTTGGCTCAGGGCGTGGTCCTGCAGTCCCAGGATCCAGTCCCACATTGGGCTTCCTGCATGGAGTCTGCTTCTCCCTCTGCCTGTGTCTCTGACTCTGTGTCTCTCATGAATAAATAAATTAAAATATATATATATATATCAATATATATTCAATATTATTAGCTGTAGTCACCATACTGTACATTGCATTTCCAGAGCTTATTTATTTTATAACTGGAAGTCTGTACCTTTTGACTACCTTCACCCCTTTTGCCCCTCCTCCCACCTCCATCCACTGATTCAGTCTTTGACTTAATTGAAACCTCTTATTCATTGACCACATTAACTTCTCATTATCTTTCAACTGCTTTCCGGTAACACTATCCTTCTTACTAACATAGATTTCACGGTCTGTCATCATCTTTATTTTTTCAAATACTCTCAGTTTCTTTACCCTTTACTACCATTATTTTCTATGGAGAAAGCTCCAACCTGAAATGACTCCTACGAGCCATCTTTTTGCCAGCATCATGGACTTGGGAAAAACCACACCGCAGCTAGCTAGCTGCTCCCTGATTTAAAGATTACACCCACCAATAGGCATTCAAAACTGTTTTCCCTATTTCTAAGCTTCTCAAAACCCAAATATTCCTAAGATCCATTTTCCTCTTTTTTTAAACCATCTACCCATTCTTCAGTCTCATTTTCAACTAATGATCAGTTCTTACCTTATACTTTTTTGAGAAAATAATCATCAAATGTGTTACCTCATCTTCTCACCCCCAAATTTAAAAATCTACTTGCAGCTCTAAACATGTTTCTTTTTCCTTTCCTGTTAGAATAGAGGTGTTGTCCATCTTTTTTGTGCCAAATACTGATACTTTCTGCTGTACCTGGAGCCCTCCCTTCACACCCTTACCAAAAACTTTACTACACTATTCTACTCAAAGATTTCTTTTCCTCAAAGCTTATTATTCTGATTATCGATCTTTCACTTTCTTTTGGTTCATTGCCATTGTTCTCATAGGCATGTAGCTTGCCTTAACGAACTATGTTCATTATTACAACAGAAAAAAAAAAAAACCCATTTCTTATTCCTTGTCTGCTTTCAAATACCATTTCATTTTCCAGCTCTGTCTCCAGATAAATCTTCTTAAATGTGTTGTCTTGATTCACTAATATCATTTCCTCACCCCCCCTTTGACTTTTTTACTTAATCCAACTTAGGTTCCATGCCTATCATATTGTCAAAATGTGGTTTTCAAAATACCAATCATCTCTGTGCTGTCAAATTGAAAGGGACCTTTTCTATCTTTAACTAAATCTCAGATCAAAAATTAAATGCTGCTTATTCCTGTGCTTGAAAGACTCTTCATTCTTTGCTTTCATGACACTGCATTTTTCTGTTTTTTTCCTCTTTTTTATTCCTCTGTATTTTTCCCTAGTTTCTATTTCTCCAACAGCCCATAAATAATTGTATGTCCATGGTCAGGGATCTGGGTTCTCTTTTCTTTCCTTCTATACTCTCTGCGTGATTATCTGATATCATTCCATAGTATTAAATGCCCTTAAATTATGATAGTTTATAAATTTGTATTTTTACCAAGGATATGTCTTCCAAGTTCTACATTAATGTATTCAACCTACTATTTAACATGTCCAATTAGATATCTTATTCCTTAGCCTGTTCAAAATAGAACACATGATTTACAGAACTAAACCAAAATCAATCCACTTTGAGATCCTCCACCATCTAATGAAATGATGAATATTATAATTGTTTTCAGTTATTAAAGTCAGAAACCCGGCAGTCATACTTTCTCATAATTTACACATCCAATTAACCAAAATATCTTGCATTCTTCCTTCTCAAGGAACAAGTGAATGCCTGAAGTCCATCTACTTCTTTCCATCTAGTCTGCTTCCATCCACATATAGTCAATGTCAATATTTACCCCTCTTCCCAAGAGTAATTTTTTTGCCATATAAAATGGATCATGATATTCCCCAGCATAAAGCCTTTCCACAATGCCCCATTGTATTTACAATAAAATTCTGAATTTCTTTTGGTTGTGTGTAAGTACATAATAACATTTTGAAGACATTTTAGTCTCACCACATCCTGCAAATAGCCTTCATGGTCCACCTCCATTTTGATTTTTAGCATCCCTCTGGGCTCACTCTGCTCCAACCACACCAACTTTCATTCATTTCCTCAATCCTCTTTCCCACCTCATGGTCTTTTCAAGCTGTATTAAAAACACGTCCATAGCATCAGCCTGAATTTTACATAGTTTGCTCCATCTTACATAACCCATCCCAGTTTGAATGTCATTTATCTATCTAAATATAAATTTCCTATCTAAAGTATATTCTCTCGGTTTATGATCTAGCACAAAAACTGGTTTGTTAAAAATCCCATTGAATTTATAATTTAGTGTATGTACACTCGCATTTGTTCTATTCCATTTTTGTCATTTTTCCACTAACACATAAGTACTATGAGTGCAACAATTATGTCATTTTTTTCAACATGGTTACCCCAGTTCCATGGTTTCTTATATAAACCATGCACTTAGTATTAGTTAAATAAATAACTATTATTGACTATTATAACTATATATAATAAACTATATATTATATGTTTTAGTCCATCTTAGCCACTTGAACAGAATACCATAGGCTGGGTGGATTATGAGCAGCAGAAATTAATTTCCCATAGTTCTGGAGACTGAGAATTCCCAGATTAAGGTACTAGCAGATTCAGTGTCTGGTGAGAGCTGGATTCCTGGTTTATAGCTCACAGGTCAGAAAGTGATAGGCAGCTCTCTGGAGATTCTTTTATGAGGTCACTAATCCCATTCAAGAGGAATCTCCCTCAGGACAAAATCACCTCCCAAAAGTCTCACATGTAAATACTATCATACTGAGGATTAGGTTTCAACATACGAATCTGAGACACAACATTCAGTGTATAGTAGTATAGCACTATATATCATTAGGGTTTTCCAAAGGGCAGAATGTTTCCACAGATGATATATGATCTGATGTTAGGTGCACATGAATAATCATTATTTTTCTTTTTTTAATAAGTAAATATAAAAAATTTATATAATAAATTAGTTTATGTAATTATGTATATTACATAATTATACAGTAATTTGTTTATTATATGAATAAATTACATAATAAATACAATAAATAAATGTTAATTTTAATATGCTGAGGAAAAATTCTAGATCACTTCTGAAACTCATGATTTTACAGATAAGAGTCTGAGATATCATTGTTTCTCAATTTGAGGGCAAATATCAGATACATTATAATGTAAGTAAAGAACAGTCAGGTATAAATTTTGAGAGTAGCATATGTATTTTGAATTATAAGGATCATGGTCTAAGATAAGATGAAAACTTGATGCTATAGTAAATCCACTTAGCTGAGGAGAAAGTGGGCAATTAAAGGTCTAATGCATAAGTTTCCAACCTGCTTTGGTAGATTATATTATTTTGCACAGTATTCACTGCTCATCCCATTCTGGTCAGGCTTGGGCATGTGACTTGCTTTGAAGGATGAAAAGTGAGCATAAGTTACAGGTTTGAAAGAGGCGGTAAAGGCCAGAACATCACTACCATGTTCTCTTTTTACCTTTGCCACAAGAACAGTCAACCTTCCAGATGGAGGCTGCTTTACCAGCCAAGTCCCAAAGTGCAGTTAACATGGAAGAGCACTATACCTTATGAAACATCTGAAATTTTGCTCTACTTGCAAACCAATAGATCAGCCTACCAGTGGCATGCACGTTAGCAAAAAACAAAACAAAACAAAACAAAACAAAACAAAAAACAAAACACAGGTCTGTTGGATCAGAGGCAAAGGAATGTATTATTTACAGTAATAATGACAACGGAATCATCATCTTTGTTCAAGTTCCTGGACATCATTCTCACAGGGCAACACAAAGACCAGAAGTGCCTATATACTTGCTGAGGTATTTGACGGGAGAGAAACCACTAGTTTGGGGAACCTGAATCTTTTTCATGGTCTAACATCTATGCTAGATAAAGACATTATCTTTATTGTGCAGACAATAAACAAACCTACCCTGTTCTCTGGACAGATACATGTCTCAATCTTTCAAGATTGTTGAAAAGATATATAAGAACAAAAGCAGTCAGTACCTATTGCCAGACTTCCAAAAATGCAAGAGACATATGGATAGTTGTCACTTAGCATAATCAGATGATAACAGACATACATGTAGCATGAATGAGATTTAAATCCTTATCACTGTTGACCCCTGAGATCTGGGAATCATTTCTAACCATTGCATAATCTATACTCCTTTAATGAATATACCTAGATTTGTTGATTTTATAGGGATCTATCCATGAAATTTAGGAATTCCATAAACATCCAAAAATTACAAGAAAATTTTTGTGTATATCTATATCCAAAAACTAATCTTTTTTTAGGTAAAAAGTTTGTAGCATTTATCAGATTTTGAAGAGCTATGACTCCCAAAATTCTAAAGCAGTCCAAAAATGTATTCAGTCATCCCCAAGTATAGACATTTCGACTTTTCATTTATGTTTAATCAGAAAGAAGGTGCATTTTTAAATTGAAAATGAAATATACATATGTGTGCTGAGAAGACAAAGTCTGATTGGAAACTAGCAATTTACTATTAATAAAAGTATTTCTGATTAATTCATATCAATAGAATAATTTTTTTCTTATACTCAACAATCCATAAAAAGTTACATATTATGTTTGAAATATGAATGTTTCTTCAACCTCTCCCCATTTGGGTTGTATTTTTCTCTTTCAAAAAATATGTGTGATTATACAGACTGCTTATAAAATAAAATACTAAAATACGGTAATACAAGCCAACCATTCTTTACATGCATGCAAGACATCCGATTCTCTCTTCAATTTATTTGAATTGCAGTCAGTTTTTTCAGTGAAATTATCCAGAATTAAAGGATTTCTCTTTAAATCTGGAAGTATTTTAATAAAATTAAAGAGTCACATAGCACCCATAGGTAAATATATAGAGATGACATACTTTTTTACTGACTGACCTTTGATTTAGAAGACAGAGGCCTGTGCATTTGCACACGCGCATGAGAGAAAAGGAAGAGGGAAAAAAAGAGTTAGGACAGAGAGCAGAATGAATCCTGAGTTAGAGGGACAAGCCAAGTCAATGTCAATTAGGAAAAGTGGAGATTGAAATTCCGTAGTCACGTGCAATAAGTGGAAGCAAAAGGTGTGAGAGAAGACTACCATCCAGGCAATGAGGAATAAGGTCAAGCAGGGGGCTGTCAGGTAGCCGGTTTGGAGCTGGGGCAGTGGTTTTCTGAAACAAGCCTGGGCTCTCCATCTCTTAACCCTCCAGGTTAGGTGGGTTTGACCTTAGTTTTGAAATACCAAAAATAGAGAAAATAGTGTAAATCACGGGATTCTCAGATGGAGTCCCGAATTTGGTCAAAAATTAACATCTTTATTTTTATGTACTTCTAACTGAAGTTGAGCATTTTATTCAAAATGAATATAGGAAAGAAACTGCAAAGGTATTGTACCTGTGTCTTTGTCACCAATACAAATCAGATACACATATTTTATATTGCAGTATAGTTGTTGCATATATCAAAATATTTTGTATATTCATAACCACTTTGAAATATGGCAATTGTAAACTCACTTGGTAGTATTAACTTAGTGTAAAGTATGTATAAGCACATTATTTTAGGGAAACAGATTTTTAAATAACATTTATATAATTGGCTTCCCTTGTAATTTGACAATGTTTTATATCATAAATTCAAGAATTTTATCCTGGGAATTGAGCTATGGCTCCACTACATTATTAAAGGGATGGATGGGGACTCCTGGGTGGCTCAGCAGTTGAGCGTCTGTCTGCCTTTGGCCCAGGGTATGATCCTAGAGACTCAGGATCAAGTCCCACATTGGGCTCCCTGCATGGAACCTGCTTCTCCCTCTGCCTGTGTCTCTGCCTCTCCCTCTCTCTTTCTGTCTCTAATAAATAAATAAATAAATAAATAAATAAATAAATAATCTTTTTAAAAAAATAAAATAAAGGGATGGATGACATACAAAGAGATTAAGAACCTCTGATGAAAATGTATAAAATTTCAGACGATTGAAAGGCAAAAATACTTCTAATTTTAAGGATTGGATTGTCTTTAATTTCTGAATTCATAAGAGATAGCTTCTGAACTTGCAATAAAGTTTAAAATTTGAAAAATGCCTTCTGATAAATGTTGAAAATTCTAAATATATTTCTGTCAAAAAAACATGCTCTTCTTGCATATGCACAAATATATTAGCAATGAATATTTTCAAAAGCATTCACAATCTGAATAGTGCTCATAATTATATCAGTACACTGAAAATCTTGGATTAGCAGTTCAATATTCCACAGCCCCATTTCTACCTCTAATAAATTTATTCCCTGGGCTTCAGGTTTTTCACCTGAGTAGACTGTGCTGGGTGATCTCAAAGACATCTTCCAATCCTATGATTTAGTAATTTTAGTATTCACCTAAAAAGACAGTAAGGAAGCAAGAAAGCAAGAAAACAAGAAAGTAAGCAAGAAAGAAAAAACAAAGAGAAACAATATTCCATTTAACTTAATAGCACAATGGGTAAAAAAAAAAAAAAAGGATTAAAAATCTTTCAACTTGACATAAAATAACCAGTTTGATTCAAATAGGGAAATATACACATACATACCTTTTTTGGTTAGCATGAATTTATAGTTACAAGACTGATCTTTCTTTAAAAAAAAAAAAAAAGATTTTATTTATTTATATATGAGAGACCAGAGGGGGGGTGGGGGGGAGCAGAGACACAGGCAGAGGGAGAAGCAGGCTCCATGTAGAGAGCCGGACATGGGACTTGATCCTGGGTCTCCAGGATCACACCCTGGGCTGAAGGTGGCACTAAACCAATGAGCCACCCGGGCTGCCCAAGGTTGATCTTTCTTAATTATATACTCAACCTACAGGTTGATCTAGTGTCATATCATGTTAATTCATAGAGACCATCAGTTTTACAGGAAGTTGTCTTTGCAAAGATAGACAATCCCTTTAAGAAAGGCCTTTCCTGAGCTCAATGTTTCATGGAATAAATATTATGGTTCACATATGTCAAATAGACGTTTCTTACAGATGCAAGATCAATTTGACATTCTAATTAAATAACCCCCCCCCCCAAAAAAAAAAGAAAAACACCTTAAGCTGCATGGGCTATTCAAGAATAGCACTAAACTTTACCTATTACTTGAGCTTTGAGAAATACATGTTGATGAAAACTACAATTCAAATAGGTCTCTTTCATGCTTCATTTTCTATGTTGTTAAATTAAAAATTGTTCCTCGGAAATCCCACAACACAGAGCACTTGGAGACTGACCTCGGTGGGCAATCTAAAAACCATCAAAGAAAGGATGGAAAAAGAATTTCCAGAAAGCGTTTAAAACATTTTCCTATTTTCCTTCCAAAATTGACAAGAATCAATGTTATCCAAATGAAAGGCCTCAAAACCTGTTAGCAAAGCAAGATGGAGAGAAATGTGGTTAATGTATCTAAAATTGTAAAATTGTTTTAAAAAGTGCCTTTCTCATTACATTCAAATGCAATTTTCAAGACAGAGGCATTGTAACATGACTCTGTGTGCTTTGCTGTGTGTACAATAAAGCAGCAAAATTAATCCCTTCCCCCAACGACCTCTGGAAATGAAAACCCATTATAGTAATAATATTTGTACTTAGGTCTTGATGTTTCTGTGCTGAATTTGAATGCCATGAAATAATTATATATTGTGGTTGACGAGGACTTACGTGCGTATAATTATATAAATAATTCTCTTTACATAGGTGACTTTTTACATCAGGTAGAAACTAGTTGCAACCTAATAAAGCTCACAATAAATTTCTTTACTGCTACAGCATGACCCTTGCTATCCCAAAGGTTGATTAGAGGTATTTATCTTTCTCAGGGATCCAGTGGCAGAATTTGACTAGAAGCCCGGCAAAGCTGAGACCATTGGCTAGAGTCACATGCCAGACCCTAACCTCATGATGTAAGCATCCACTTGACTCATGGACATACTTGGTAGGGTCAAGGATCTTACAGTGTTGCTTTGCTTGGAAAACAAAAGTAACCTACAACATTATGAAGACAGTCTTTATAAAATTAATGTTTGGAAGCAGGGTACATTTCTCACATGCAAGAGATTTCCCGCTGGAACCTAAACACTCAAGCTACTTTCTCTTTGCCCTTAGCCAGGATGACTTTTTTAACCTGTTAAACGGAAGTTTCTTAGATTCTTCACACGTTTTGTGAAAAAAAGGACTCTACCCTGTTGTTTTCATTTTCTTCATTTCCTTTTTTGAAAAAAATCTCATTATAAATTAGCTTTTTCTCCTTCTATTGACCAGAATACCTACTTTAAAAATAGCCAGTTATTTTCTAGTACAACACATTGTCTTTCCCAAGCTTTAGTCCACTTGGAGGCATTTTCTATGTAAACCTCCTTCATCTTTTCAATTCTCTCCTCTTCTATTTTCCATATGTGTTCAGTGCTTATCTGTTGAATGAATGAATGGTTACATCCTCCTCTTTCACCTTCCTTGTTTGTAAGTGTGCCTTCGCTGTCTTCATATACACACCCCTGTGCCAATTAGTACCTGGTTCTAATGTTTGCCTTTGTACATGATGCTTGATTACCTTACTGTTTCCTCTCCAGGCCTCTTTACCAAATTCCAGATCCGTAAGTTCTAATGCCTGTTAAAAATTCTCTATTTCATTTCTTCACCTATAGATTAAGTTCAACATGTCTCCTGATCATCCTGATCCCAAATAACTTCTATATTTTCTAACTTTCTTAATGAAATTAACATCATCTCAGTCACTCAACATCTCCGTTTTATTCTGAACTTAGCACTTCCCATTCAGAAGTACAGTGTGAAGATTCTGTTTCTATTTTTTCTCCTGTATTTATTTTCCTTGCCAATGTGCTAGTGCAGGTCAACTGTGAATTCCTTCTGAGTCTTCATCTAATTGCATATGTAGTTACTTCTCTGAATCTCTGGCGTAACCAACACTGCATATAGCATAATGTAATTGCTCAACAGGAAACGTATGAATTTAAGGAATTTTCCTACATTGGCCTCAGTCCCTTCCACATCACCTCTAATAGACTATTTTCCCTAAAAATACAGCTCTGATAATGTCCTTCTCCAGCTAAGAACAAAACCAAACATTGCAATAATTCTGCATTTCTTAAAGAACAGATCCCAAACAATTTTGCTTACTATTTCACAATCTTTCCCAATACTAACCTTGTTTCCTGAACTCTAATCCCATTTACTTTGCTCTTCATTTCTGAACCACAGCTACTAACTTGGTGAGTATTTCAATCCCCACCAAGATTAGAACTCCTTCCTAAACCTTGCCAACATCTTTTCCAGAGATTAGAACTTTTATTCTGATTCTAAGGCTACAAGTTTGAGTTTGTGCAATTCCTAAAGAAAATATTTTGCTAGTATAGACTCCCTAACTCACAATTGGCACTCATGACACCTTGCTCTGTTCATTTCCTTCTATTCACATGTACCACAACTGGAAATCACCATAAAATTTGGACACCAAAGTGTCCTTGTCCCCCAGATTGAACTTTTCTGTCGACATATGGAATAAGTTAGCCTCGCCAAGAGGGTGAATACAAGACTGAATCCCAGGTATCGCCTCTACACTGTTTACCCATCCTACTATCAAACTGTATGCAGGTATTTTTAATCTGCTAAAATATCCTAGAACATGTTTCTTTTGATTATTATAACAAATGTCACAAGCCTCCACAAACTTATGGGATTATAAATTTATTAAACATGAAGAGTGTGATTTGGTCTTTCTTGTGTCTTTCAATAAAATTTATATGTTAGTTCATATAAAGAAGATACTCAAATATTTATCAAATGAATCTTATATCCCTCTTATGACTTCTTTTTACCCCTACCAACCATAACCAGGTTGGAAGGGCTTTTTTAGCTCTTGACTTAGAATGGAATTTGGTACAACTACACTGGTCATGATTGGTCCTTACAGAAAATATGTCCTAAAATAGCTTCAATATTAAGAAATGAAGAATCAGAGCTCTTGAAGGTTCTATAAATAGAAAAGAATTATTGATCAACTTTTGGTGAATTTTGAAAATAAATTTGTCATAAGACATTGTAAGGTTGCTCAATATTATATTTTAAATTTGGGGGCATTTTTATGCTTCTATAAAATTAACTGGGGTCTGTATAATTAACAAATTCTTTTTTTTATTTCTTTTGCTTGAAAAACAAAAAATCACAGAATTTTAGAGACAATAAAATTTTGCAAGAGGTAAGTTTAAACCTTTTTTTTTTTTTTTCCAGAGAGAAAACTAACACACAGAAGTAGAGTGACTTCTAAGGCCAAATAGAGCTGGAATTTAAACAGCTCTAAGGAGAAATTAGTGGGAGTCAGGGGTCAGAAAAGGGAAGGCATTTTGAGAGAAGTCCTTGAAATCATTATTGTTAATTTCCCTCCTGGTCTTCATTTATCTTTTTACACATACACACCCATCTAAATACTACATTTTGAGGTGTCCCTTTTAATAGCTGTGGTCATGTGATTAAAAACCTGTGCCTCCTTCCTCTTTTTACACCTTCCCATCATTTGGAATACAGACCTGCTTTAAACTTAAAATGTGGGATCCCTGGGTGGCGCAGCGGTTCGGCGCGTGCCTTTGGCCCAGGGCGCGATCCTGGAGACCCGGGATCGAATCCCACATCGGGCTCCCGGTGCATGGAGCCTGCTTCTCCCTCCGCCTGTGTCTCTGCCTCTCTCTCTCTCTCTCTGTGACTATCATAAATAATTAAAAAAAAAAAATTTAAACTTAAAATGTTATAGCAAGAAGATAGAAAGAAATAGGGAGCCTCTATGGACTTATTTAGAGCCTCCTGCATACTTCCTGGATTGCCTCTTCCTATCTGAACTGTTCCATGAGGAGTAATCTTGTGAATGTTGGAACCATGATATTTGGATCCCTTTGTTATTGCAGCTTAGCCTACACTCTCACACGGTCTTCAAGCTGGCTGTGTGGACAGATAGAACATAATGTTTTTGTAGTAAATGATAACTTAATGAATTTCTGGCCCAACCACTTTTGTGCTAGCTGATAGATGTGCAGTTAGGTAGAGTGTTTCCTTGAGCACTTACACCTTACAATTCAAGAGAAACTTCTTATCAACTGATTATCTCAATGATGAGTTGTCATGTTTTTCTCCACTGAAACATCATGTTAAAATTTTATGTCAATGAGAGCAGCAAACTAAAATATCAGATAGAGAAATTTATGCTTCAGCACTACCTGATGTTCCTCTAAAGCATATACAGCTCTTCTTCCAAAATTAAGTTATTAATTCTGTTCTCAAAACTATTCATTCATTCATATCTCACAAATAGTTAAGGGATAAATTGCCACACATTGGGAACTGTGTTTAATGAATGAGATAGACAATTCTCCTCTCCTCATGTCTGATAAAAAAAAAAAAAAACAAACAAAAACACAACCATTAAAAAGAATTAAAGTAGCAAGCCTAGGTGCCATTATTAATGGGAAGTACAGGGTGGCATTGGAGCAAGAAACAAGAGGATCTAACATAGTTGGTGTTGAGAATGCTAAACATTTTGTTTTAAACTTGTTTTAGTACAGATCTGGTAGGGTGATAATGTTCTCTTAGTTTTCTCCTCTATCTTGGAAAATCAATGAAACAGCTTGAGGGCATGGAGAAGAATGTAAATATAGGACATCATCTTTCATTGCTTGGTGAAAAGATTCATAGCTTTGGAGAACAACAGCAAGCAGAGTTCATGCACCTCTGTATTTATAGGGGATGATGGGAAGTGGAGAGAATAATTAAAGCCAAAGCCAGAAACTGGGGAGAAGAACACAGTAAAGGTGTTTGGGGAGGGGGCGCCTGAGTGGCTCAGTCAGTTAAACATCCAACTTTTGATTTAGGCTCAAGTCATGATCTCAGTGTCTGGGAGATGGAGACCCACATTGGGCTCTGTGCTGGGCTGAACACCTGCTTAAGATTGTCTCTCCCTCTGCCCCCTCCAACTCTCTTTCTTTCTCTCTCTCTAAAGCTAAATATATAAATCTTAAGAAAATAAAAAAAAAGTTGTTTGGGCTCTCTACCCAGAGAATCATACTGCATTTCCAACTGGCCCATTCCTAGGTTAAATAAGAATGATCATGTAATGCTTTGAGTGTGTGATTGTCATAACTTTGGGTTTTAGGATTTTGGAAAAATGAAATTGTGTGGTGTGTACATGTGTGAATGAATCTTATGTACAATGTAGCCATAATTATATAGTAAGCTCACTAATTTTATAAAAATTTGATTTCAATAATTTTAAATAACTTGTAATAATGAGTTTTATATTCATAGACATTTAGTGCTTATATTCATTAGCACATATAGTGAAACACTGGGTTAAACTGACTAAAACAATATCTTGCCTCAATTTTGGCCTTGACTTTTGAAGTCTACTTATTTCTAAATCAAGAATAATAGTAACAATAAGGAAGAGAAAAGAGAAGAAGCCAATAGTCCTCGTGCTCATCCCTTTAAATCCATCACTGTGTACTGTATTGTAGAATGGTCTGTAAAAATGAAAGAAAAAAAGGGGCAGATGGTAAAGCAGAATTCAACATAAGCTTGGAGAGTATCCACTGAGAAAGAAATGCTTTATAATTGGTAAATACTGTAATGAAATATGTTAATTCATATCACAAGGATTTAGGAGTCAAAGCCCATCTGTGTGAAACAGATATCACCAATAAAGATGTTTTCCCACCTGGATTATCAAAGGATCAAATAGTGATTTTTTTTACCACATTTGAGAAAGGAGCCATATGTTGAAAAGTGTCTCACTCTTCCAAGGCAGTCACATGTTACATAGACATATTTTCAGAAAGAAGAGAAGAGGTGCTTTTAGGGAACTTCATTATTCCTACTATTTGTTTTTCAAATTCTTTTCCCTGGCCTTATGTGGGTGGCTCAATCTTTTTACTCATCACAGTTTAAGAGGTACTGTTGAAACTCTCTGGAATTATATTATTAGCTCATAATTTCTCATTTTAAAAGATTGCTAATGGGGTTAGTCTATCTTTCTTTTCACATCAACTTCTCCTCTCCAATACTTTCCTTTAAAATATTTCTGGAAGCCTAGGAAATCTCCAACTGTTTGGCCAGGGAGCCTTAGGGAGACTCCACAGCACAACTAAAAGTATATTTTGAAGTATAGCATTGCTCATGCAAAAACTGTTAGTAAATATACAAAAAGTCGGCTTGTTAGGGTGCACACTTTGTACAGAAAATGCTGTAGTAGGTGGACCATGTTTTCTATTGATGGAAAACATGTACCTGCATACAGCTATGAGTCCAAAGGCCCAATTTGCTAAAAATTAGTGATCCATCAGATTGATGGGCATAAGGCAATCTGCACTGTTGGCGCCTTGAAATTTCTTGCATCAGTCACCAGATCATGATTTACTAATAGGGTTTCAGGGCTTGCAAAATAGCACAACTCTAACCACATATTAATATTTAATCTGGCATTTTAAGTGCACCTAACAAAAGACCCCAGAGCTGCTGACAGAACCCTAAATTGTGAATTTCTTAAAAGGGAATTGAGCAGGTCCATCGTGATTTCATGAAGAGAAAAAAAAAGGGAAAAGGAAAATAAATGGGTTCCAACGTTTCTTATGTAGACCTCACAAGCAGGCCTCTCATTTTTCTTAAAAGTATTTATCATGCATTTTTAGATGCTTTATTAGAGAATCGCACGGCTGTTTCTGGCAGCTGGCTGCAAAATCCACAATTAGATGACAGCAGATGCATTTTGGTTAATAAATTTTATATTAGACAATTTGCTCCTAAAATAATTCATTGGCACTTCCAAAATGTTGCTAAATGAGAGAAGATCTAGCCTATAAATCACTTGAATCACCTTATTACGTGCTTTTAAGCAACTGTATCTGTTCTGAAGTAGTACGTTGAAGATGGTACTTAGTTGGCAAGTGGGTTTGCTTTGCAATCCAGTTTTCAGGGCTCAAGATGACCATTAATGCCAAGTTCCGGAGACATCCAGACCCACTACAAATGAGAGTCCAAATTAAGAGGGAATGACTTTACCTGGTGATACCATTGAATACACATAATTATTATACCTAACGTATTCGATGAGTGTGCAGAGTTAGGTGTTGAATTACTTCCATTTGTGACAAAAATATACCATAATTTGTGAAAGATGTTCCTGTAATAATAGGATGCCACCTGTAATAACAGAATGTTTATTAGTGTACAAATGAGGGTTATAAATGATGTTTCTTATCTATGGAACAAAACACAAAAGACAACTTATTAGCAAAAGATAAATTGCTTAGCAAGATCTCAATGAGATGCTAGGTTTGTCATAAAAAAAAAGCGCTTTTTATTTGCACAGACCAATGCCTTTATAATCCATTTAAAATAATATACTTGCCACTAGGTGGCTATTTCTGATCAGATCATTTTACCATTTTAATTACATTTTTAATATCCTGGCTGCATAAACAAAGATAAATTACAAACCCTGCACAATCTGGCTGCTAGCTCAGGCATAGTCAGTAATAATATCAGCTTTTGTTTGTGCCTCCTCTAATTAGATTCTGAAATCTAGGCTTTGTCAATCAATAATTTTAATTTTAGAATCGCCTTTTGATCTTGCATTTCATGTTTGTTTGGGAAAATGATCAGTAGGACAAAGCTGATAATTTATGCAGAAACAATCTCTCAGCAGAGCTACATGCACATTCCTCCCCATCAACAGAAGCCGTCAGACTAAGCTTGACACAGGTCTAATTAGCATGCAGATATGTGTCGCCTCATTGGCAATTCAAATTGCTTTTTTATAATGTACCTCAAATTGTGCTACTCAAACATTGTATTTGATTTCCAAAGCCCCCTGGGCATCCCATAATGTCTCCCTTCATCCTGGGTATGAAGCATTTATTGAACAATCTGCTGAGACTGGCTGTCTTTTCGAAAACACCCAAACATCACATCCCTGGAACCAGCTTTTCTTCTTGTCGGAGAGAAACTTGTTCTCCTGCAGAATTCCTTGCACCCCATTTGTAGGTTTAGAGATGATGTGTTACCTCATGAGTTGCTTCTCCCACGTGGTTGATCTATGGAGGGCTTCACTTCTGTGCCACTCATTTTTAAAGTGGGGGAGGATGTCTGGTGAGCACACATTAATATGCGGCACATAACCACATCTCTGAATGCCAGTCTTCCATTCTTCATTAAACAAAAATGGCTGGATTGCAAGGATTGTTTGTCCTTTCTCCCACATACATATGCACACGCACTCACATTTGCTTCTCGGGCACACATACACGCACACAACCTTCTCACGCACCTACACACCCACCCAAGACAACCGGAGCATATCATTGTCAGGATTGAGTTGTGTGTGAAAGTTGTCTGCTGCACACATGACAAATAAGGAGATTCCAGCATACACTGGGGCTTTTTTTTTTTCTTTCTTTTTCTTTTTTTTTCCTTTTTTTTTTTTTTGCCATGCAGCAACAAGTGGCAGAATCAATGGTGTACAGTTATTCAGCAATGTAATTCATTTCACTGGCTTTGGCTCCTAGCCAGATCCGCCATCTGTCTCTGGCTCTCCCTCTCCCCCTCTCTCTCCCTCTCCCTCTCTTTTGCTTGAATTTGTCCTACATTTCGTAATATTACGTGCCTGCCATCCTTATCCTATGCCAGAGGTACACCACCAGTCTCACCCCCATTCCGGCGTGGAGTTCTCTGAGTTCGGTGGCACTTGGGATATTCCACTTCAGTGCCATGGGAAGAAAAGGGTAAGCAAAAAAGCAAAAGGATTAATGCAAAAAAAAAAAAAAAATATATATATATATATATATATATATATATATACACATCTGATGTTCTGGTATCCAATTGCTCCTGCTTCAGCCTTTTATCCAAAGCCTTGAGATGGATCTGTCTCATCCAGGAACTTTTCCTGCTTCATTAGGGTATCTTCGTTTTCTTTATCAGACGCTGGCACTCCACGCCAGTGCACGGCTCCATGGAATGCCTGCTGTTGGACACTTGCAGAGCTCTGCCACCAAACAACCTCCTGCATTGGAAATCGGGGGACTCCTCCAGGATCTTATGCGTGCTTGCTGTTTGAAGCTGCAGAAAAGTGAATAATCAATTAAGTATTGATTTCTTGTAAGATTTGGTAAATTTCAAAGGCAAGACAAAGAGGATGGCTTAAGGAAACACTGCAGGGACTTGGCGTAAATTAGACAACTAACGGAAGCGCAGAATAAAATAACACCTCAACTGAAGATTTCCTTGGAAGAATTAGCACTAGCTATTGGAAGACAATGGTGGATTTAATCAAAACAGCAGGCATGCAAGAATTTTACCCGTGAACCAGAAAAAGGAGCTAATTATAACCACCTTTTTAATGGAGCTAATTTGACTGAATGGATGCAAATGTGCTTTATTTATGGATGAAGAAGCAAGCCTTACTGCAATGATCTTGGGATCATCGTATCTGCTAAGCTTTGCAGCTCCTGTTACCTTCAGTACATTTTTATTTCCGGAGAAGGTATTTATATGTAAACAACAGCTAACCATGCAAAAGATTCATCGGAACAATATACTATGGTATATGAGATATAATCATAATTTTGCAGCCTCTCAGGATTTCCCCTAACTTGGAGGTTTTGCAACCTTTGCGTGCAATGGGTTATGGTAAACAATAAATGAATGATGTTAAACTGTTGTGATTTTTCAATGTGTAGTGCATTAATTTTAGCTTTCTTAATATGTTGATTCAGAATTATTTGGCAATTAATCCATTCGGAAAGGAAGGGAATTGTTGGGTGGGGTTTTTTTAAATGCATTTGTAGTCTTCTTAGAGATCGGAATGTGTAGGTCCCACCAGCTCATGAGCTCTGTAATTATAAAAGAATGGTAAAAATTTTTGACAATTTGAGAAATTGGTTTTATAATGGGAACAATGTGTTATAATCAGTAAAAGGAGAATTGTTATGTTTTCTCTCTGGGTAGAATGTTCTTGAGTGGTTAACTCCTCTGTTGCTGATGAGAAGTAAATATCTTATAACTGGCAAGAAAGAGAGATGGCAATGACAATGCTTTGTTCCTATGCATCCTCACATTTCAGGCTGAAGTGCATTTTAAACATTTCCCTCTATTTCTATTATTTTCTTTCTCTATTTTTCTTCTTTTCATCATTTTTTGCTGTCTTGCAATCTACGTTCCCTGAGCAACCATAGGAACCAAGTTACATTAAAGCTTCAACACAAAGACCTTGTAAGAATAATGAATCCTCATTTGCATCGACATTTGTATTCAGATTTGCCAGGCTATAAACTTGGCAGATCAAGCGGAATATTAAGTAGAGGCTTCCATGGTAAATTGTGGCTCTTGAAATTGCTAAGCTCCCCCTCTTTTTTTCCCTATCTGTGGTGGCAGGTGAAGTCTCATGACTACTTGCTGCTTAAGAAGCACATGGGCCCCTTCATCTCTCAGTATATGATGTCAATTTCAAGCGGAAGAGGGAAAAACCAGTAGTAGGCATGCTAGCCGAAGGTACAAGGTGACATGTGACTCGAACATTAACTAAAGGCCGGACACCATGACAGAGGCATCTTGAAGCGATTGCTTGGTAGAGGAAGATGAATTCTTTTCTTGTGTGTGGACTACGGTTTGATTTTTCTGGCACATTCAGAAACATGTCAATCTCATGCAAGTTCACACTCATTTTTAAAGATTCCTAAAGGTTATGTAAGAGGACCAAGGTAGCCGTGTCCTTGTGAGACGTTGCCAATTGGTGTCATCATCACTGGTCTACTCATGCCCATTCCCCAAATACTTAACATGCCTTATTTTAATAAGTCACCATGGATTGACTGACTCAGTCCTTAGCTTTGCTCCATTCTGAGCAAAGTAGGAACAAAGTTACTCCTGCATAGTTCAGAAATATGACCCCTAAGGTCAAATCTACAATACTGTCAAAAATGAGGTGAAAAGTGTACTTTAAATTCCATGTTTGGTCCAATCTCTGCAATGCCAAACAAGTAATTGGAAACATTTGTGCATGACTTAATTTTTCATGCATTATCCCATTGTTTCAGAATCTTGTAAACAGAGCCCAAACCTATGACCTACTAACAAACTCTCACTTCTTGCCATTTTTTTTTCTCTTAAGGACCCTTCACTAGTAGGAAGCCATAAAACGTATTAGAAGAGCAGCCTTATAACGAACATACGACAGACATCTTAAAAATGTCTTTCCTTTTTGAATCTATTTTTTTATTTAAATAGTGTAAATGATGAAATGTGGACTAGCTCTACTAGAAAGACATTCCTTTGTGGTATTTCATAAAGAATGGTGAAATTTTAATAACTACTCTAAGTAACTGACTTAACCCTTACCTTTAAGTGGAGGTGTAGAGATAAGCTTTAATTGTGCGTGGTGAGACGAGAGAATGTTTCATGAAAGATGCTGGACTTTTCTTGGAAAAGGTGCACCAGTAAATATTTAGACTGAAGGATAACATTTCCTAAGTTTTCATAAACTTGTAAAAATATTTATAAGAACCTTGCCAAAACCATGTATATTAGTATGATTTATATTTATAAGCTGTAGCATAGCCTATTTTAAAGTAGGTATTAGATATTCTTAATAGTAGCTGGGTTTTAGAATCTAAAAAGCAAATTGTGAATCATGACTTTTTGAGCATTACATGTTTGCATTTCATGATCTCATCTTTTTAAGAGAAATAAACTATTAGATAATTTAATACAAAGCACAACTCTACTGAAAAACAAGAATATACCACTAAGGAGCAAAAATTTAACTTTGATATTTATTCTTTAATATGAAAAAGATGAGAGCATGGTAACTATCACAAAGTTGCCTTGATCCAAGGCAATCAAGGATAAATGACATTTAAATAGAATTCTTTCCTGAGGGGCCTTAAAGATACCACCTTATGATAAACCATAACCACTGACTTTATAACAAAATGCAAGTGAACATTAGAGATTGATCTATTACTTTAAAACAATGCCAAGCTAAGACATCAATGCCTTTTTTTTTTTAAGCAACTTGCTATTTCATATAAATCTGAAACTCAGTTCAGTAGGCTCCAAAATGGTATTTTTACCATTGTGTATGGGGGCGGGATATATATTGATGTCTCTTTCATAGAAAGAAAAAAATATATTTAATTGTACTGCGAAACACAGTTTATGTATATGTTCAAATAGGATTTAGAAAGGAAGAGATTTATATCTTTCTTTAGTGCTGCCCATCAGTTTGAAACTGTCTTCTTTAACAAATGCTAATGATTTGGTTGATTACGTTTGTGCATGTACTTACCATGCAGTTTTGGGAATCAACCGCTGATGAATCTTATCAAGAAGAGAAATTATAGCATTAGCTCATTTGCTTTCCAAACAGCAGGAGTGAGAGTTCTTTCCAAAATTATATTAGTGATATTGTTTTAACATCCATACAGAAAAGTACATACTATTTCTTGCCTGTTTTCTTGGTGTTTCTTAGACAAGGCTCACATTTATTAGACAAGGTCTCTTCTTTCTGTGTAGGAATACAACTGGATGTATATTTGAAATCGGAAAATCAAAAATAATACCAAAAACAAATTGAAATACTTATTTAAATTGAAGTAGCTTATCCAAGTTTGAGAAGGGAGCAAGCAGAGTTGTAAAATCTTTTTTTTTCCCCTTACCATAGGAAAATAGCAAAATGACATGTGCTCGTGTCAAATTAATTATGTTCTGCTTCTTTTAGAGGATTTCTTACTAACTGGTAAAAATGCACATTACCATAGGGTTTTTCCCACCATAACTTATATAAGCCACTGTTATATTAACTAGCAAGGTTGTTAGCCACAGACACAATGCCCAAAGGACAGGCTGGGCTTCCGACTGCAGGCTAGTTCTTGTCCTGTATAGATTAGACTGGCAGAGCTGTGTGTGTGTTATCCTGAGAAACTGGGCTTCACTGAATCTAAAATCAGCATGTTTCATTGGTCTCTTTTAGTAGAATGGCTGAGGGCTTTGCCATATTCATGAGGCACACAGAATTGAGAGACTTAGGGCACACCATAGAGCACAGGTGTGTTTATGACTTGACCTTTAAAGTTAGTTCGAGGTTTTCACCTCTGCCTAAAAGGGAAACTACCAAAAGCACAATCTTGAATTACATTTTCTTCATCATCTTCTAGCAAAGGACAAATTTGTAGAACAATAGATACATAGATACAGATTTATCTCCTCATATTTGAGAGGAAATATTTGGATCTACATATAGATATGTATAGATATATGTAAGATTGCTTTTATCTCTGATCTTAAAGTGTATACATCACTGCTGCTTAGGGAACTATTAACACTTCATAACCACAAACTCCATCAAAAATGTAAAATGTGCAAAAAAATAGAAAATGTGTGTACACATATATGGCACAAATATTTGTGTGCATATACACACACAACAAAATATGTTTCAATAGTAAGAATGGATGAAGGATGTATAAGGACATCATTAAATTAAGAGATAAGATAGAAAGCAAAGCAAATCTATAGATCAGTGAAATATGGTACGAAATCACTTGATGGTCTCTATACTTAAGTGAAAACCAGGGTTTGATTTTTACATTTAGATATTTAGTCAACTCTTTTTATAGATTATCATAGTGGAGGGCATTTCAAGAGTGGAGAGAAGGCTTGCTAATATTTCAGAGGTTTTGAGATTATTTGGGGGATTTTTTAAAATCATGAAATAATAATACATGAAATAATACAAAATCATGATAGTTTGTGATGAAAAATGACATAAGTGAATTAAATTAATGTACATTTAATTATATGCCTCTAAAGTTCCCTTGAACATGATAATTCCTTACCAATAAATTGGGGCGAGATTTTACACAAATACTATCTGCTTTCTTACCAAATGTTAACATAAAAAATTCTGAACAATACATCAAATAGTCTGTTTTTTAATACTCTGTTTTGGACTATGTTAAAAATTGTTAAGCATAATAACACTCATCTAGCTAACCATAAGGAAATAAATAGAAATTCCTTTTTCAAAGTGGAATTACAGTCATTTTTTCTCAAATACCTCAAGTATAAGGTGAAATATTTCTCCCCTTCTATTCCCTAAAAATAAGCTCACTTAAAGCCAGTTTGATAAAATAATCGCGAAATGGCTTCTCTTTCACCTGTTGGATAATCTGACATCAGTAGGCAAGCCTCTATTTCAGGACCCACTTCAAAATTGCTTTTCAGAAAAAAAGTTTCTTAATTTTTTTAAGTTTTGATTAAGCTGCTTAAGATAGTGGGCTAGGTGAATAAGCTCTCATTTCAGAAGTGTGTGCCCTAAATTTCAAAGTACCATGAAACCAACTTTACTGCTTCCAAATTCACAAGATTCCAAAGACTTTTCTCTTGTCTGTCTGTACAGGTAATCATTTCTCAGCTGACTCAGTTTTACATTTTCAGCTAGGAGCTGTGCTTTTCTTTCTTTAGTCTTCTCTGTAAATGAGTTTGTCTTCCTCTCTCACTAAACTATTTACTGTTTTGAATATTATTTCATACTGTCTCTTAGTCTTCTATTCTTCTTACTGCTCTTGATGCTTTAAAAGCACCCATTTTTGCTTTTAAAATCCCCTTTCATGAAGCTTTTAATCAAGTAGACATAGGGTGACATTATTTCCTCCATTTTCAAACAACAAAATCCACAGCAATCATGAGCTACATGTTCATGACATATTCATTCATTTGACACTATCCACATGATTCTAGTGGCTATGAGATTTTCATATTTATCGATCAGAATGCCCCTGGTGTGAATGTCTACATGCATTCAGTTATGCTTCCAACCAACATAGATTTATTAAGGTCCCATTTGTATCCTGCATTTTTGTGGAAGCAATATAACTATTAAGATGAACTAGACAGATGGGCTCCACAAACAAAATAACAAGAAATGGGAAATTCTGCCCAAGAAGACACACAGAAAACTTGTAGTTAGGAATTTTGTCCATTCTTATGCATCTATGTAAGGCCTTTGAGGAGTCAATTTACAATTTAAAATATTTCCTAAATAAAATATAAACTTCCCTTTCCAGTTTGATTAGGTAATACTATGGTGGTTCAAACATCCCTAGTAATGACAGCTTAGGACAGACATTCTGAAACTTTTTGGTCTCAGAGTTACACTATTAAAAATTATCAAGGTGACAATAGCTCTTGTTTGTGTATATTATAGTTACTGATATTTAGCATATTAGAGTAAAACAAATTTTTTTCTAAACTATTCAGTAATTCATTAAAAATAACAACCGCAGACTAATTAAATGTTAACATGAATAATATACTATACTAAGATAATCATCTTTTCCAAAATTAAAAAGAGTGAGGAAAGTGGTATTGTTATATGAATCTCTTTAATGTCTTAATAGAAGTACTGAATTCCTCATTTCTGCTTTTATATTCGATCTTGCAATATATTGTTTGGGTTGAGGATCTAAGGAAAATCCAGCCTTTCACAAATCTGTAATTGGGAAAGAGACAAACTTATTAAGTAGACTTTTCATCTAATCATGGATATTCTTCCTTAATATATACCAAATATCAACAAGTAGTAGTTTCTTAAAAGTTGCAATGTGGAATTCAAAATCATATCAATAAGCTTTCCATTCTTTTTATGCTAAATTCCATTATTTATCTTTCATTCTTAATAGACTTTTGACTGATGTATAATCTTATAACTCATTAGTTAATCTGTTGGAAAGTATTGGTTCACTGGGTTATGCAGACCTTCCAATTATTGACATATTTCATTATACGATATCAAAAAATAATCAACTCGCTACTACTATCATGATCCCACTAGAAATTTCAGTAAGTATGGGGAATCTTTCTAGCTCATAATGGCAGATAGAAATTTTCCAAAATTCTAAAATTCCTCAAAAGCTAAAATTTTATCAACAACAAACCCTATAGGTCATTTATTTCCCTTGGTGTTATAGACTCATGGAGTTTATCACAGATGAGGGTTTTTTTTTTTTAAGGTTCAAGGGTATAACCTTGAAGAATATTATGACCTCCAATACAGTTTGGTGCTACTTGATTCATGCTAAGAAACCAGGACTTCTAAGGCTCCAGCATTGTGTACAAATTCCAACCTACATGAAAAAAGAAAATAACAAAAATATTATGATGAAAATATTTTTTATTTCAAGGATTTTCTGAAAGTAGCTTAGAGTTTCTAGAGGCCTGGGGCATGGTTTAAAAACCACTGCTCATGGGAAGCCCCGGTGGCCCAGCACTTTGCCACTGCCTTCGGCCCGGGGTGTGATCCTGGAGACCCGGGATCAAGTCCCATGTCAGGCTCCCTGCATGGAGCCTGCTTCTCTCCCTATCCCTCTGCCTTTGTCTCTGCCTCTCTTTCTCTCTGTCATGAGTAAATAAATTAAAACAAAAAACAAACAAAAAAAAAAAACCAACACTGCTCATGAGCACTTTGGTGGCTCAGTCAGCTAAGGGTCCAAATCTTGGTTTCTGCTCAGGTCATGATCTCAGGCTCCTGAACTCAAACCCCAAGTAGGGCTCCCTGCTCAGCAGGGAGTCTGCTTGAGATTTGTTCCTTTTCCCTCTGCCTTCCTACCTTGCTCATGCTCTGTGTACATCTCTCTCTAAAATAAATGAATAAAATCTCTTTAAAAAATTAAAAAAACACTGCTCAAAAACATAAAACACACCTGCAGATGTTCAATAGTCATTGTTTGATATTCAGTATCATCCAAGGATTGACTGGGATTCACTACCAACTATAACAGCAACACTTAACACATCCAAATTGCTTTGCAAATAATTTTATGCATATATTATCTTGTTTAAGTCTTTCAATAAGTCAATAAGCTATCAGTATAAAATTACAGCTTTATTTAATGACTTTTCCAAGGTCATAAGACCTGTAAATATAAAAATCCAGATTTATATCCAGGTTTTATGAAGTCCAGTATTCTCATTATACCATAGCTGTTTAATATAACTCTTTTACAGCCTCCTCTAAGTAAGGGGATAGTGAATAAATCCTGTATCATCTGCTTGATGGTGGTTTTTATTTAAGTGCTATTACAATATTACATGGATAGGTATAAATCTTATTCCCATTCGAAATCCTTCATGGCCTGGGCATTCCAATTTCACATCTTTTTAATCACAATCCAAAACTGCACTATAGTCATATGATGCCCCTCAACATACCTAGTTAGTTTTCTTTAACTGCTATAATGTCTGATTGCCAATTTGGTCATTCTACTGGCTAAAATAATCACTGACCATTTTAGTGGATCACTGACCAGTTATTCCAATCTTCAAAATGAACAGATCAGATCAGTCTTGCAATCTAATCATCCACATCCAGAACATTGATAACTGTGCTGATCAAAAAGAACTTAGCTAAATCTTAGTGACACAAGAATATATGGAATAGCAGTTTAAGAAGTAATTCCTGAAATTTATGAATGGTTCTTGCATAAGACTTTTTAAGTCAGACCAACAGAGACCCTGGATCCTAGCCTTGATGTTAACAAATTAGCTTTGTGAGTCAAGAAAACACTCAACATTACCATGTCTTGGTTTTCTTGTCCATTTAATGAGAGGGAATTAATATGTGACCTCTTGTTTTGCATACAATCTTAAAGTTGTATGATTTTTATATAAAAATAAAAACATTTCCCTTTCTGGCAGTCATGATTTTCTTCATTTGTAAGTTCTTTTTCTTGCCAGTCTGTCTCCCCGCTCTATACCGGAAATCTTCAAAATCCAACTCATCACTCAAAATTATATATAAAAGGTTTAAAGAAGCTATAATCTATCTATTATCTATCATCTATCTATCATCTATCATCTATCTATCTATCTATCTATCTATCTATCTATCTATCTATCTATCATCTATCTATCATCTATCTATCACCTATCTACCTAACCAACCATTTAGACCCTTTAAGTATGGTATTTAATAATATCTACTCTTCATGTTTTCTTCCATTAAACAAAAATGAAATTGCTTCTATAGCGTTTATGTTATGATAAATTTGGGGTGGAGTTTATAGAGATTGATCTCCTCTGCTAATGATTAATTGTAATCCATCCTGAAATATTAATAAGAAACCCATATGAGCTATGTTGAGGAAGGGAGGGGAGAGAAGGAAGCTGTAATGTTTGTCTGCAATTACTGAAATTACGGAAGCAAAGGTCTTCCAGAGACAGATATATAATCACAATTATCTGACCTGTAAAAATGTTTTGTATTTCTGCAGCAAGGTACAGCAAATTATTGGGATTAGGAGCCCTTTTTATAAAGATATTTTATAAAATCTTCCTTTGCATAGCTATATTTTTTATTTACTTTATAGCATCTATCCCCTTCTATCTAATATTGGAATCAGAGACATTCTACTATCAGAGTGTGTTTTAAATAAACTGCTCTGGAACACAGGCTTTGCAGTTTATAAGCTCCCTGAATGTGGTCAGGTGACTTGTCCTTTCTAAATCACCATAGAAGAAAATGAATCAGGTGTCTCCTGGCTGCTGAGGGCCATGTGGAAAGTGTATGCATGCATGGCCAGGTCACTGCTATGCCTCCGACACTTGCTTAATCCACCCTTAGAGAATGAGAAGTGACAGCACAGGAAAGGGGCTGGCACACAGCAGGCAATCGATGCACACTTGGGTGTGCATGTGTTCTAAATCTAAATCTAAATTGCAAAGTGTTTAAAAATAGAAATAGCATTTTCATTTATGGAGTACTGTGAAAACATGGTCATGGAAAACATTAAACAAAGATAGCAAATAATAGCTTTATTGCTATTATTTCAATTATATACATAAAGCAAAATAAACAGTAAGGGGCAGCCATTCAAAGGCCATCGACAGGAGGCTGTTCAAATAAATAAAAGTATATCATATAATAGAATACTATGTAGCAATTAAAAATAACATAAAGCTATAATTTGTTCATATGGAACAATTGCCAAGATAAGTCAAATGAAAAAAGCAAGATGCAGAAGAATATATATAACATGCTCCCATGTGTGTAAAGAGATGTACATATATACATTTAAATACACAACTGACAGAAGGATTACAAGTTGATAAACAGTTGGCTCTGGAAGGGGACAGTATTTAGTAAATATGCTTTTATATAGTTTGCCTTCCATTTTTTTGCCTTCTTTTTTAACATGAGTATAATAGTTACACTAGTTTTCAGATAAAAGTTAATTTTAATGTAAAATAGAGATTATTTATATATTTATAAGGCAAATTATTGACATTCCCTCCACCAAACAAACAAACAAAAATTGACAAAGTATCAGTTTTATCATGAGTTTCTTAGCATCCTGTAAAACCAAAGAAAGGCTACTTTTAAATATTTCAACTCATGACGGCATTAATTCAGAAGAGACAGGGGCAGCCCCGGTGGCTCAGTGGTTTAGCGCCACCTTCAGCCCAGGGCCTGATCCTGGAGACCTGGGATCCAATCCCATGTCAGGCTCACTGAATGGAGCCTGCTTCTCCCTCTGTCTGTCTCTGCCTCTCTCTCTCTCTCTCTCTCTCTCTTTCTCTGTCTCCCTGTATCTCTCATGAATAAGTAAATAAAATCTTTAAAAAAAAATCAGAAGAGACAGAGCCATTAGCACAGAACAGACAGAGCCAAATACATTGTTGATAGGATTGCCAGATAATATACAATAATTTTATTTGCTAAGTCTGGCAATTTCAATTTTGGGAAAGAGAAAAGTGTTCTGAATTCTTATAATACTGTGTGTACTGGATGTCAAACCTTGAAAGTTTCCAGATAGTCAATTTTCTATTACTTAGGTAAAAACAACTTTCTGTTGTTTAGGTAAAATACATTGATCTTTTAATTGAATTTTTAAAGAATATTTCTAGGGGCACCCGGGTGGCTCTGTTGGTTAGGCATCTGCCTTTGGCCCAGGTCATGATCCCAGAGTCCTGGAATCAAGTCCCACATCAGGCTCCCTGCAGGGAACCTGCTTCTCCCTCTGCCCTCTCCTTCTGCCCCTCTCTGTCTCTGTGTCTCTCATGAATAAATAAAATCTTTTAAAAGAGAAAAAAAAATATTTCTTAAAATACACAAAATATAATAAATGATTCTCCCAAGTTTATAATATTAACTAATTTATAATATTAATTAGTTTATAATACAACATGTCATGTGGCTCCAATCTATTCTTTCACATTAATATTCCAATATTTTCTTATAATACCATTGTATTACAAGCAAAATAAGCCTATCTACCACTGAGTGAACGTAAATACTCTCTCCAGCACTTGTCTTTTCCCTTCCTGTCATGAATCTGAAATGTTCTCATGAGGTCTTCTAACTGCTTCAATGAAAAGGTTCTCTTCATTTGCATAGAGCTTTTTTTTACAATGTCTTCTATCATTGTAATGTGTATACATATCAATGTCCCTAATAGATAAATAAAAGCACCATGAAAGTAGGAAGCAATCACATCCCACATCTTTCATCTTTAATCACTGTGTATATCCTAGCAAACTGGCCTCGTATTTTACACAAAGGGTATACCCAACAGAGTCCAACTGATGTGTGGGTGAATGGCAGTAGATGGTCCAGTTTCTCTGGACTAAACTTCAGTCAACTTGGAATCTCATAAAAAATAATAGTAACCACCCTCATTTGGCACCATAATCCCTCTGTATAGTTGAAAATAATTCCTAAAATGATCCTCAGCCATATTTTTTCATGGAAAAAAAAAAAAGAAAAGTTAAATTCCATGTCCTTTACTCAAGATTTTCATTTTATTTTCTTATCCCTTAATCAGTCTTATATTGCTCATATGAACCCTCAAGTTCCTTAATCCTCTTTTAGGCTGGGGATTGGGGAGTGCAGACTTGAGCATTATATTTTAGCAAATCAGAAGAGTGCTGAGTGATTTCCTTCTTTGTATTCAATTCCTTTGAAGTCATCTCAGTACATTTTTTTTTTACAAAATGGAATATTAATTATTCTTTAGACCTATACATAGTCAATTCTTATATTATAGTTGAACAATTTATTTCTAAGTGATTCTCCCTAATTGATGCTTTCAGATTAATTTAGTTCTCTTTTTTAAGCAAGGACATTTGATTGCTATCCCTAAACTACAAAAGGATATTTCTCTATTACCTTAAAGCTATTGTAGAACACCCTGGGCATACAATTTATCCTGCCTTCCAGTCAAAGATGTTTAAAACAATGATTTTCAAATCCCATACTGGTGCTTCATGATGAAATTTCCACTGTTCCATGGTGAAATAGAATAATAAATACATTGTAATGAGTTTTTTTTAGAAAGCTACCTTTGTTCACTTTTTTATGTCTTAAAATATTTATCTTATATATGTGATAGTAGATGGTAGTAATTATTTTTCTACTGTCATTAAAATGTTGGATACCTTATGCAAGTCTTCTATTTTATTTTTCTTCTATTTTATTTTTCTTTTTTATTCTATAGAATACCAACTTTGAGAACCACTAATTATAGCCTTAGAAGTAGCAATAAGAATAGCCAGCAATTAGAAATCTTTTATTTATGTTCTAATTTAACGCAATAGCTCTCTGAGGAACTTACTACTATTGTACAAACAGATATTAAGAAATTGAGAAAAAGAAAGTTTGGGTTCCCCTGGGTGGCTCAGTCACTTAAGCATCTGCCTTTGGGCTCAGGTCCTGATCCCAGGGTCCTGGGATCAAGGCCCATAAAAGGCTCCCTGCTCAGTGAGGAGTCTGCTACTCTCTACCCTTCTGCCTTTCTGCCCTTCTGTCAGCTCATGCTCTCTGTCTCTCAAATAAATAAGAAAAATCTTTTGGAAAAGGGGGGAGGAAAGAAGTTTAAAAACATGTCCAAAGTCACACAATGAATTAACCCAGGAGGGGGGATCCAGAGGTCAAGTCCTTAACCACAGCATGAGAGTGAAACCAGGGTAAGATTTTAAGTAAATTTTTATGGCCTGACACTGATATTGAGCTACTAAACTTTTAAAATTCTACTACGTAGGCATGTAGTAATGTTTTTTCTATGCATTTTATTCATACTTTTAAATCTTTCAGGTGGAATAGAATCCAAAAGCTACGAGATTTCTACTCACATCTTTAATATACATACCCATTTCACAACGTCATATAGAATTCTCTTTTAGAATTCCATGTTGATTTTTAAGTTAATTCCTTCTAGAATGTTCTCTATGCACACACACACAAAAAGAACTTCAACTAGTCTGAAGAAAACTAGAAATGTATCCTAAGGTTCTAAAATTTGAGCACATAAAGTTTTAAAATAAGAATTTTGAAAGGTTACCATAACATTAGCAAAGATTTTTTTAAAAATAGGAAGCATATAAAAGTTATGTCAAAGATGACAGAGCAGGTCTGCCTCTAATCTGAACACATAATATAAATATGTAATTGAAAAAAAATATTGAGCAAGCTATCTATATAGGAAGGATCAGTGTTATGAAATTTAAAAAGGGAATTTATAACCAGGATGGTAAATAACCAAGCTCCTATTTTAGGGATCAAGGAAGAGCCTATTGAATATAAACCCTAACATATAGAAGTCAGTATTTTAATGGAAAACAAGAAAAACCTTGAGTCTGAGTAAGGCATGGAATTCTAATAGTCTGACTAGACATACATAGACTAGAAAAAAATACAGTAGCTTAAGGAAGTAGACAGGATGCTTTTCTCCATCTGGGACTCAGGATAGGAAAAAATTTCTCCAAATAAATTAAAATCCCTAGCCTCTTCTACACAAGAATATGGAGGCTGAATCTATATTACTCAAAACACAGGTACCCCAAACTAAGAAATTAAGGTAAAATGGCCTCAGAATGTGAAACCTCTGCACCATTAGCAGTAACCATTCAGGTCTCCTCCCACAAGATTTGGGGTGAGGAAGGACAAAGGAGTCAACTTGACCAGAAAGTAAGTTCACAGGAAAAGAATCATAAACTACACAATAAAACAGAGTAATAATATGAACATTTGTGCTCTTAGAACTTGAATTATCTGAAAGGTAATACTATATAAGCATTAATTAAAAAGATAAAAGAGAATTAGAAACCCTCATGAAGATCAGCACACTATGAGGATGGGATTTCTAGAACAATAACACCACCAACAACAAAGAAAGCCACTGATATTTGAAACTCCATAAATAATTTAAAAACCAGATTAAATACAACTAAACAATAAATCAATGTTGGAAGCTTTGTCTGAGAAACCTACATAGAATGAGACATGAAAATATGAAGGGATTTGAGGTATGTTAAGAACAGAATAAGTAGGATGAAAAATATATAGTTAATGGTTAAAAGAGGTGAATACAGGGATACCTGGAAGCCTCAGTTGGTAGAGCATGTGATGCTTTATATCAGGGTTGTAAGTTTGAGCCCCACATTGAGAATTGAGATTACTTAAAAATAAAATCTTTTTTTAAAACTGTTAAATTTATTTTTAAAGATTTCATTTATTTATTTGACAGAAAGAGAGAGCACAGGAGTGTGAGTGGCAGGCAGAGGGAAAAGGAGAAGCAGGCTCCCCACGGAACAGGGATCCCAATGTAGAGCTCCATCCTAGGATCAAGCTCAGAGCCAAAGACAGCCGCCTAACAGATCAAGCCACCCAGGTGTCCCCCTTTTTAAAAAAGATTTTTTTTTATTCACAAGAGACACACAGAGACAGAGACATAAGCAGAGGGAGAAGCAGGCTCCCTGCAGGGAGCTTGAGGTGACTCAATCCCAGGACCCCAGGATCATGACCTGAGCTGAAGGCAGATGCTCAACCACTGAGCCACCCAGGTGCCCCCAAAATAAAATGTTTAATAATGAATAAATAAATAAAAGAGTGAGTACAGAAAAATGGGAGAAGAAATATGAAAGGAGTAAAGATTAAAAATTCATAGAACTGAAGAAACATATTGATACTCAGATACAAGAATCATACATTGTATGAATAAAAATAAGTCCACATTGAGATATACCTACTGAAACTGATAATTAATAAGGACAAAAAATATTAAAACCAATGAGAACAAAAAGACAGATTCAATAAAGAAGCAACAATTATACAAAGAGCAGATTCTCATCCATAAGAGCAGAAGCAATAACAGAAGTGACAATTTCAAACTGCCAAGAGCAAACAAGTATCATATGAGAAATATATTCCCAAGTAAACTACCATATAAAAGTAAAGATGTTTTTACACAAAGGGATATAATTTTCTACACAGATGATCACTGAAAAATTACTAAAGTATATACATGAATTTAAAGGGAAAAAATGAACACAGAAGAGGGTAGAAGACATGAGGCAATGTTTAGGGAAAAAAAAAAGAAAAAGCTAAAAAAACACTAAAAAGTGTTCCTAAAAGTGTGATGCCCTTGACATCCACATTTAGATCTGCCTTTTAGGAAACACGCTGCCCCTACAGATTCTGCTGACAACCTCCAGCTGCCACCCATCCACTCACCTGTGACATTAACACCTAAGCCATGCTACACATGGTCTGCTCCCAAGCTTCACTGAGCTTAGCTGGTGGAGGTCCTAGAGCAGGTCAGATCTGGCCAAGACAGGGCTACTCAAATGGGCACCCTTTGCTCTTGGTCATCCCAGCAACTTGGTCAAGATTTTCTGAGCAGACCGAGGCTCACTTTACCCAGTCCTTTGTCTCTCTCTTCTCTAAGGTGTCAGACACTCATTGAGGTCTGAGGTTTTTCTCTGCCTTTTCTTGCTGCCTCCCCTTTTATCCTTCACAGGAATTTTGAGCAGTCTCTTGCATGTGTAATTCTGTCTACCTTTTGGAGGAACCAAACCAGCATATGAAGGCAAGAGAGTGGACAAAGTCAGATCTACTGATAAACAAGATGATATCTTTATCTGAAACAACAGTAGTCATGAATAATAACAGTGTACACTCAGGGAATAGACTTCCTAAGAAGAAAACCCATGGTATATTTCTTATACCTGCCTCATTGCCTTAAGTTTAGGAGAGCTGAGATGTCCTTTTAGGAAACACTGTCTACCTGGGATAAGACTTAGTTATTTACTTACTCAAAATATTCTCTAAGTTGGGAAGATGATTGAGTCTTAAGAACCTTAAGGCCTATTACCCTTCTATTTTCCTTGGGAGCCTATGGCAATAGGCTGTACTATCTAAAAAACTCGGGGATCCCTGGGTGGTACAGTGGTTTAGCACCTGCCTTTGGCCCAGGGCGCGATCCTGGAGACCCAGGATTGAGTCCCACGTCAGGTTCCCTGCATGGAGCCTGCTTCTCCCTCTGCCTGTGTCTCTGCCTCTCTCTCTCTCTCTCTCTCTCTGTGTGTGTGTGTGTGTGTGTGTGTGTGACTATCATAAATAAATTAAAAAATTAAAAAAAAACTCTCATGTACTGACATGCTTTTTACTAAGATTATGGACACTGGTCAAATCTTCTGGGCTGTTCCAAATCTTGTCAATCTCTGGTGAAATCATCATATTTGTAAGTCATCCATACAACACACTAGCATCCATATTCCACGGCCCTTCTCTCCGCTGTGATGTAGTCACTTGGTGCTATTGTCACATCTGGGCACACGTTCTCTCTGATACCTATTCTTATTTTTTTTAAGATTTTTATTTATTTATTCATGAGAGACACACACAGAGAGAGAGAGAGAGGCCAGACACAGGTGGAGGGAGAAGCAGGCTCCAAGCAGGGAGCCCAAGGCCAAGACTCAATCCCAGGACTCCAGGATCATGACCTGAGCCAAAGTCAGACATTTAACCATTGAGCCACCCAGGCATCCTTGATACTTTCAATCCAAACTTTCCACTTTTGAACTCAACCTCTATGCCTCCAGCTTACTAATGTCATCATGGCATTGCACCTATTGTGTCTTTTTAGCACATCCAGCCATGTCCCTTTCTACAGTCTTCCTATATGCTAGTACCTTGTTGTCTCACTTCCTACTTCATCTAGTCTGTGTTCTATAGTCATTTCAAACTTTTCATGTTTTGGATTCTTTATGCCCTTGAAACAAAGTTTTGGATTCTTTATGTCCTTGAAACATAAAATAAACAATGAAATGAGTCACGGTAGAATCACAAAATATTAGCAAAAAAAATTTAAATATGGGATTTGTTTTCTTTTGTCTTGTTTTTTATCTCAATACAATATAGCATCCTGAATGTTTAGGGGGAGGTAAAAATCAATGGCCTATGTCTCATCTTCTATGGAAAATATATTTTTTTTCTATTTCTCACTATCCAAAACAATATCATTTTATTGAATGTCAATTCCATGTATCAGTATTGAAAAGCTATTATAGTTTATACTATGTCAAAATTTAGCGAAAAGTCCCATGGATATTTAGTGAAAAGTCCCATGGAGAGGGAATTCTTCAAGATGTTTCTAAAGTGTAATTTGTTTAAATATTTTTTCACTAGTTCTTTTAACTCTTAGGTTTCTCTCTACTATGTACATAAGATGCCAGGTTTAGTTTTAAATTCTCAATCAGTAGAGATTGAATTACTTAAAAATAGATCACTGAAAAGCTTTTTTTCTTAAATCACCTTTTTTTTTCATTCACTTTGACAAAGTACCAAAAGTTGATTTGATATTTTTATAGTTGTGTTTCTCAATGGCATATTATGGGAGCCACAGGACTGCAACACTGCAAGTAAAGATTTCTCTTTTACTATACTTATATGATTAAGATAAAAATATTGTCCCAAATAATTCAACCTTAATTTATACACATTTTAAAATTAGTTCAGAAAACATTGAAAAGCCATTGAAAACTTGTGGTCACTAAAGTGGCTCCTATTAACATCTACTGCCCACAGTAAAACAGCTATCTTGGGAATTAGAAACTTTTCAGAACTTCGAATTTTTTTTCTGTAAATTATAAAGTAAGTCTTATAACCTCCATTAAGGTAATTTGGTAACCTTACTACATACATGGAAGTGTTTATTTTCTTTAAAAAGAACCCGTAGGTAGCAGGAAGAATTAGTCATACTCTTAAAAATATAAGTGAAATTAACAAGTCATATCTGTTCTGGTTATAAAGATAATGATTCTTCTGAAACCTTTCTTTAATAGAACATTATAGCTTTATTCAATAAAGTACAGCTAAGGCTCACAACCAAAGGCAAAACTTCTAGATATAGAAGGTCACACAACAAACACTTAAAAGACAAAGTCTTGTTCCAGGGTGTTCAGCCAAAAAGACATGTGGACTCCAGATTCTTACTTATAAATTAGCCCAGATTAGTTTTGACTCCTATGCCTAAAATCACCCGTTTTTAAGGAGGACAAGTTACACATACTGTTACATTATCTCAGCCATATGACTAAAATAATGTCTAAAGGTAGATATTACTTTAAAACTTTCACTTGATATTCAGTTTTATCAATGTATACAACTAAAAGGGGAAAAAAAATCCCCAAGTAACTGCCCATGCTGCCTACTTTTCCAAATGTTTTGCAGCTAAGAGAATATATAAAACCTTTCCCCACTTCTGCTATATTTTTTATAATTTCAAACACAGAGAGTGAATCCCTGCTTGGAGAATCACCAATTCAGAGTATATAAACCCCAGGTGCACTTACCACTCTAACTTTACCCTTGACTCCAGACATATTCTTGGCAATTACAAAATAAACATACAAATAAATGGAAAATTCCCGCTATTGCAACAGTCCTATAGAGTCAGGTCAGAAGATCTCAGAAACTAGATTAAAGAAAGTGGTAAGTTGTTGATCTCATTTACAAATTTTAGAATCAGGGGATCCCTGGGTGGCGCAGTGGTTTGGCACCTGCCTTTGGCCCAGGGCGCGATCCTTGAGCCCCGGGATCAAATCCCATGTCGGCCTCCCAGTGCATGGAGCCTGCTTCTCCCTTTGCCTGTGTCTCTGCCTCTCTCTCTCTCTATATATATATATGACTATCATAAATAAATAAAAATAAAAAATAAAAAAAACCAAATTTTAGAATCAAAGAAAGACACATGTATTAGATGAATTAGACTGGTAGTAATTTAAGTTAAATGATGGTAAAATACTACTAGTGCATGGTATGTAAATATTTGCTTTGTATCCTGTACTATTCCCAACGTTCTACATATATCAAGTAATTTAACACTCAGCTGGGAGGCAGGTATTATCCCCATTTGCAGATGAGGAAATTTAAAAAGAGATTAAGTTACTTGAGCAAGAACACACAGCTACTAAGTAGTGGATCTTGGATTTGAACCTAGGCAGGCTGACTAAAAGAGTCTATGTTCTTAACTACATGAGACTGCCTCTCAATGCCAGACACTCGCCAAGGTTTCCTGAATGAAGATTTTCAGAGAAAGTTCTTGGTGCATTTGTTGTTCAAAAATAAACAAAACAAAAAAGTAGAAACAGATCCATAAATATGGAAAACAAACTGATAGTGGCTAGAAGGATGGGGGCTCAGGAGAATGGGAGAAATGGGTGAAGGAGATTGGGAGGCTAAGCACCCATTACAGAATGAGTAAGTCATGGGGATGAAAGGCACAGCATAGGGAATATAATCAGTGAGATTGTAATAGTGTCGTATGGTGTCAGAGCTACACTTGTGGTGAGCACACCATAATGTATAGAGTTGTCAAATGACTGTGTCTTACTCTTGAAACTAATGTTACATTGCATGTCAACTATACTTTAATAAAAAAATATTACAGCAAATATGACCTTTGGCATCTCTCCCTTAAATCCTCAAATCTTAGGTATCATTTTAACCAGAAGCATGAATCTGTAATAAGGAACAAGAAAACTGCTTCTTGTTTCAACTAGAACCTAAGTAACTAGAAGCCAAAGAGAATTTTTTTAAAAAATAGTTATTTCCAGAAATTAATGTAAAATAAATTTATATATCAATTTTATTTACGATTTTAAAATCTTCTTAACAATGCTAAGTCAATATGGCACTTTATATAACATTGTAAACTAAACAAAAGGAAGGTGCAACCCCTTCCTTAAGCCAGGCTGAGTTCTGTGGTCCAGGCATAAGGGCTAAGCACATCTGTGTGAGGGTAGAGAGTATGGCCATCTAGAGAGGTCATGCTGTGTCTCACAAGTACAGCTACCCCTCAACTATAAAAAGATGATGCTATCTGAAAATCCAGGTTCAGTATTGATTTTTTATTTTTAAAGCTGGAAATCCAGATTTATATGTGAAATCCGATTATTTTAAAATTTTAGTTCAAATGTTTTAAAACACCAAGAACGATAAACATAGGATATCCATCAAACTAAAAAGGATCTCCTGTCTTTCATATTTCCAACTATATTGGAAATATAGTTGGAAATGCTATACTTTGTATTGTTTCACTAATAAGTCTTGTTCTTTATTTGGACTTTGAAAAACAAGAAATTACTGTTACAGAAACATAGAAACGTCCAGTATATAGCTTCAAGTGGACAAAACTCATTTTATTCATTTCTTATTGCTGCTATAACAAATTACTACAAAGTTAGTGGTTTCTAACAATACATTTTCATTACCGTGTAGTTCTAGAGGTCAAAAGTCCAAAATCCATATCAGTGGCCTAAAATCAAGGTGTTTCTAAGACTGTATTTCTTCTAGAAGCTCAGTGCAACGAGCTATTTCTTTATCTTTTCCCACTTTTAGGGGCTACTTGCATTCAAAAGCTTGTGGCCCCTTCCTCCATCTTCAAATCCATCTATGTAGCATCTTCAGATCTCTCTCTGATTTTAACTTTCTATGTCCCTCTTCTATTATTTAAGTATCCTCATGATTAACAGTGGACCCACTTGAATAAGGCAGTCAAATCTCATCTCAAGATACTTCCCTTATTCACATCTGTAGTCTCTTTAGCCAGGTAAGGAAACATACTCACACGTTCTGATGATTAAAACATGGATATCATGGACACCAGGTGGCTGAGTCAGTTAAGCATCCACCCCTTGATTTCTGCTCAGGTCATGAGATGGAACCCCACATCAAGCTTTGAGCTGGGCATAGAGCCTGCTTAAGATTCTCTTCCTCTTCCATTGTTTCTCCTGCCCCTCTACCTAAAAAAAGGACATCTTTGTATACTCATCATTTTACCTACCATACTCATCATGTATTAATATATTTTCTGAGGGAGAAACACACTAGAGCATGATTTTATTATAGGAAAGATGATGTCTTGAATCAGGGAGAAAGAAAAAGAAAATTGAAGAAAAATGTGTCTTAACTGAAGAGCACTGAAGACATCTCCTTCACATATCCCCTGAACGTAAAGGCTCTCATTGACCAGTTGACTTTATATATTTTTATTTATTTTTGTTTTATTTATCTAGATGTAATAAAATAAAGATAAATTATATATATATATATAGATAGATGGGTAGATATAAAGAGAGAGAGTCATTCAGCTATTCATAATGGAAAAAATTCAAAGAAATAAGAAAATAATAGATCTAACTCAGGCTTCAAGGATTTTACTATCTGCTATAGACTGAAAGTTTATATCCCTTCCAAATTCATATGTTAAAATCTATTCTTCATTGTGATGGTATTTGGAGACAGTGCCTGTGAGAAGTGATTAAGTCATGATAGTGGAGCTTTAATGAATGGAATTAGTGTCTTTATATACAAAAAAAAATCCTCAGAGAATTCCTTTGGCCCTTATGCCATGTAAGGAGACAGAGACAAGATGGCCATCTATGAAGAAAAAGTAGGTTCTCACCAGACACAGAATCTGCTGGAGCTTTGATCTTGGACTTCCCAGCCTCCAGAACTATGAGAAATAAATGTGTGTTGTTTATAAGCCACCTTATCTATGATGTTTTATTATGAACTAAAAAACAACCTAAGGAGAGGAAGGATAAACTGGATATTTCTAGAGTTGGGACAATTAATAGAGATTACCCAGAAATAGCTTATCGTATTTATTGACCTCACCTAGTCTTTGCTTCAAGGTTGACACTGCAGGGATGATACTTCATTGGAGAACTGCAGTGGATGCTGTTGGGCATGAATCAGATGTCTCCTTTGAGGACCAAAATATCCATCTCCCCAGATAGTGCCTGTCAGCGACATAATAGTTAGTCCCTTCCCAGGAATTGTCCTTGGCCAAGGAGAGCTGCCTTAGTTATTTTACCTGGAAAAGGAGGAAGGCCTACAGAGGGGGAGAAATCCATAATTAATGACTAGATGACATAGTTATCTCCCTTTCCCCATTTGAGACATCTCTGAAGTGCACCTCAAGTCCAGAGCTTCTTATGAGCTCTAATATGGCCTTTCTTGCAAATGCATTACAGCTCAACTACCCCGTCTGCCCATTCCTGCTTCCTTAACTCCTTCACAAGACTTATTCCTCAAATCACTTGTCAATAAATATGCTGCATGCATTTCTCAGAGTCTGTTTCTCAAGAAACCAAAACTATGATGGAGGTGTTCCTTGATAGAAAAATAAACAAATAAATAATTAAGATATTCAGTCATTCTGTTTGTTCACACACATTCCTTAAAAGATTTGAAGTAGTTGGGAGAGGTTGGATAAACAACCAAATTAAAGGCATTGATTTGGGGGTTTGGAAACTGTTAAAGAGACCCAGTTCATAATTCCTTCATCACTGACCCTACCTCTGTACCAACACACACACACACACACACACACACACACACACACACGTGCATAGCAGTCAGAAGACACACTGAATAAATTAGGTCAAAGGTATTCAAAAAAATGATTTTGTTTCTGACTTGGCCTTCAATTTTGGTTGCAATTATTAGTATCTAGCAGATGATGATTTAAGAAGAAATCAAGCTGAAGCAAATATTTGAATGTTTGGAATGTTTGGAAATCACTATCCAAATCCATTCCAAATTCATTTTGTGAAATAACGAGCTAAAAAAATTTAAGTCAGTGGGTGGGAACATAATGAATTATCCCTCAATTTGGTTATATTGTTGTTACTAATTTACCAATATTGTCCTTCTCTGTTCCATTTCTTAATTATTTTAAACCTGGTACATTTACATGGCAAAGGCTTACTAGTGGGTGGGCAAGATTGTTTTCCTAAAATTAATTTTGACCATCTTGCTTTCAAAAAGTATACGTACTCTTTAGAAATCAGCAAACCTTTGGATTTTTTCTGTCCTCCTCTTCCCATCTTTTCATGGAATTTCATTAAGAATTACTATGTATTGTATAAATTCATAATAGTATGAAAAAGTAAAATAATAGATTTAACTACAATTACACTTAATAATGAAGAGGAAGCCCTAAGAGATGTGAAGAAGATGACCTTATTTTGAGAGTCTAAATCAGCTTTTGAAAATTGCCCACCATACAATTAATTGGATTGCTGCCTAGTTGATGCATGTGAACAAGATAAACTTAAATAATTAGTCACATATTTTAGTGATTTAGTACTGAATATGACCAAATATACCACATTGCAAATGATTGAATTTAGTAATTTTGTTGTTTGGGAGAAAAGAAAAAGCAAGGAAAAGAAACCTCTGACCATGACCTTCTTTTTTTTTTTTTTTAGATTTATTTATTTATTTGAGAGAGAAAGAGAGCACACATAAGCAGGAGGAAAAGCAGAGAAAGGGGGAGAGAATCTTCAAGCAGACTCCCCACTGAGTGTGAAGCCCAACTCAAGGCCAATCCCAGGTCCTGCGATCATGACTGAGCCAAAATTAAGAGTTACATGCTCAACCGACGGGCCCACCCAGGTGCCCCCTGATTATGTCTTAATTGAAATTTACTAGACAAAACCTAGCTGACAAAATATCAACATCTGTACTGATATTGTTGTACTGATAAACCTACAACCCTGTACTAAGTATTTGCTATCTATCAGATGCTTTAATAGGCAACAAGAGACACAAAGTCTCAGGAAACACTATTCTTAGCTTATAAGGAATAATACTATAAAAATTTACAGTATAATACATGTATGTTGCAACATAAAGATATCAGAGAGGGATACAGGGGGTTCACAGAAAAAAAAAACTAATGCTTTAGAAGCATTAGTTAGAAGCAGAATGGAGAGTTAGAAGAAGAATGGAGTAGGATGAGTAGGAATTTGCCAGATGAGTGGTAAGGCAGGAATTCCACCCTAAAAATGGTTCAGAGGGCAGTTTGGGAAGTCTATCCAGAGCATAGAGGGCAAGGAAGAAGACTGGAAATATATTTTGGAGTAAACATATAAAAAGTCTGACATACCTTACTAAGAAACTTGTGGGTTTTTTTGCAGACAACAAAGTGGACCATCATTGCTTAAATGAGTTGAGGGTATTCAGTGACTCCTGAGCCTAGGAGAAAAAGCCAAAAGATGAGAAATATGTAGACAAATCCATAGAGGGACTACACAGAAAAGACTTTTCATAATAAAAAAAAAGAGACATTTATGTTTTACTTTTCATTCATAAAAGAAAGGGAGAAAGTAAAAATCAATCAATCCTTAGGCCATGTAGTTATTCCATAAAAACTGTGGAATATGTAGATAAACTTAGGCAGGTAATATCAATCCATCATGTGTACCATGTGTAAAATACAGATCAGATGCATAATATGCTTGTCTGATATTTACATAGATTTTTATACTTACAACCTGTGTTCATAATTATAATCTCATTTATTTATTAAAGTTTCCATAAAGGAAGTCAGAGAATTCACTTGGAGTCACCTAACAATTAAATGACAGAAATAGATTCCCAACTCAGCTCTTAGCCCCAGATTCCAGGTTCTTTCTATCAAGATGACAATATATACACAAAGAGAAGACATTTAGGGAAATTTTCAATGTGCATAAATTCAAATTTAATTATATAAACTAATGCCAGACACACAGAGCACCAAAGTGTAAGCAAAGGAAGGACCAAAAAGAGACCTGGGTGCTTTAATAAATGGAGCAAACAATTTGGAGTACTGTATATTGGTCACCAGAATTTGCTGTCTTCATGGAAATGAAATTGAATCCTCTATCTCTTTACTTCTCCCCATCCTCATTTTCTTAACACCAAGTCTCTTTAGTTCAAATTAATGAAACGTTATTCTATAAACCCTGCCTCACAAATAGAACTTGAAACTTCTAAAGACACACAAGGAGAAAGAACTCAAAATTCTCAAATTAGCTCAACCAACTTTTCATTTTTATAAGAACAACCAAAACCAGGCTAATGGCTTGACAGATGTGGCAGCCTCATTGGTGGCATAATTGAGTCTAAACTCTAAGCCTGCTAACCTTCCACCCATGGAGGTTTCCACAGCCTGTAGCCAAAAATCATAGGACATATTCTGCCAAAAAGGAAATTGAAAGAAGGAGGGATTCACAGCAGTGCCCATCTGGGACTGGGGAAAGAGAAGGAGGCAGTCTACTGCCCTGCTTCCCAGACTTTTAGATTTCATGGAGCAGTGAAATTTCAAATAAATATATGAGTTCCATCATTGGGTTGCCAACATTTTAATTTTGCCAAGAAAAGACATTTAAAAACAAACAAAGGCAAAACAAGCATAAACTGCTTTCACCACCATTTCACACAAGAACAGACACTGCCACACCAAAGTTTGAGATGCTTCTTTTTTTAATGAAATACAGTCAGCTCTATGAAAAATTCACCTTTTTGTGGCTTTTCTTCGTTTAGCTGAGGACGAAGACATCCTTCTTCATGGGTCTGCCCCAGGCTGATGGCCAATATCGAAGAACTACCAAAATGTGGGAATAAGCACTCTAACCTAAGGGTCAAAGAACTGATCTTCATCTAGTCTTCAAAGGCTGTGTGGCATGGCCTGAGTCTTTCCACAGCTGGATCTCAGACTTGCACATTCATAAAATGAGATCTGGGTGGCTCTGCAATGCAAGTATTCGAAGAAATAGTTAGACAGCTCTACAGATGCTTCTGAGGACCTCAGCCCACAGAAAGCCTCTTTCTCAGGTCTTACCCCCTCAAGCATTGGGAGAAAATAGTAAACAATAGTAGACAAGCAGTTTTAAAGCTACTTTCCCTGGTGTTGGATATTTCACATACATCTGTTAGTAGCTTTTTAATTGACTTTCATTAGGGAAAAAAAAATGGCCAGATTGTTTGTTTTTAAATTATCAACCATCCTACTTTTACAGTAACTAATTATTCTTGATGCCACTATTGCTACTATCTGTGCAGAAAAAAAAAGGGAACAGAAAGAAGGGGAAGAAGAGGTGGGAAGCAGATATAAGGTGTAGTGAAAGGAGGGAGAAGGATGAGTCTGACCACACAAACCTTATTTAGAAGCAAGCCACACCAGGCACTCTTCTTCATGAAGGGTTCCCAGCCTCAAACAGAATCACCGCTGGTCCATTCAACCATTTGTGTGTCCATCAACAAGAAAAAAGAAACAGGAGCACAATATTACAAGATTATCTGGAGAAGAAGACTGTTTCATCCATATAGTCCTGGGGTCCATCTGGGAGATTGAAAACCTGAACATTCAGTTAAACCTTGAATGAAGTGAAGAGTTAAATTAGATTCTTTAGATCAAATACCATTTAAAAATTGAGCGAAGAAACCACAGGAAACCTAGAAACAACAAGGTAGAAGCAGATTTAACTAAGAATTTCCTTCCCTTGGTCTGTTTTAGTCACACCCATAATATAATTATAACCTAGCATTTGCATTTAATTACACAGTGTTGAGAAACACTGGGTTTTATAGTGAAGCTGAACCAAACACAGAGCTTTATTGCCAGTAGTTTTTGTACTTTTATCGTGAGGAATGAATTTCAGAGCAGGCAAACACAAATCTTAGCTAAATAAGACAGAATGAAGATGTTTACAGTCATGCCAAACATAGACATATTTGCACAAAAAAGGATACAAATAACCAAATGTTACACATTTGCTTAGGCAAATAGTAAGCTCTCAATAAATGTTAGGAGTTATTATGATCCTCATATTTGCAAAAAATGATTCAATATTTTTTTTGGCTTCCATGCCTATAAAATAAAATCTCCAGAAGAGTTAGCAGAAGGTCTTCAAACTACTTTCTTACAGAAAACCCACAGCATTCAGTGGAGCCATATACACCTCCTTTGGTGTTATATCACTTCCTTGTTTTTTGTCCTAAACTCCAGAGGCGTTAAAAAGAGGGTAAGGTCCCTCCTTGGGGTGAATTTTGTGGTACCAACCACAGGAATTTCGCATGACTTTGGTACATAAGTAATTGCTATCATGAAAATTCCTGATTTTTCAAAAATAAATGATGCATAAAAGGCACATAAAAGTTCAGTTAATAAGTCCCAACGCGTTCAAGAACATATCTTCGCTCAGCCAATGGAACTAGTTTTTTATTCAGTGGAGACCTCTTAAATGCATTGCCTCAGTGCACAGTAAATCTATTCTTTTAGCAGGTTTATTCCTTTATCTGGTAGTCAATTAAGTGGCCTTTCATGAAATGTAGCAATGACATACATTTGTGGAGGGAGGTATATTCTTATAACTTGTCTGATTATCTTTAGGCTTTAGCATGTATTATTTATGAGTATTATTTCTTGAACGGGTTTATGCCTTCAAGTAATCATGAACACATTTTAAGTATAAATATGAGTCTACAGCAACTGGAAGCCACCATGGTTTTAACAAGGTTCATTATTGCACAAATATCTCATTCAATTTTGAGGGGATTGTATTTTGAGAATAAAATTTATTTTGTCATTTTCCCTCCTCACTTTCCAAATTGTAATACCTATGCTACAAAGAAAAGCAATCATCACTGTTGCATGCATTCAACTAAATATCTCTGGCTATAGAAATGCCATCAGCTTGTTTCATACATCTAAGGTGAGCTGAGAGAAAAGCTTTATAAATGCAATGGCATCGATGATCATTCCTCAACTTAAGAGGAATGTCACAGAATAAATGTCAAAAAATGTATTGATACACTTGTGGGAGACCGAATGTAATCAGAGTTTTAATATTCTGGATATTAGAGTTTGGTTGCTTCTCGTTTTTGTTAAACTTCCAACCTGACTGATGACTCACTTTTTCTCTATTACAAAAATGAAGAAAACTAAAAGTAAGTTACTATTTTATTTCAGATATCAAATTTTAATTCCGTTTTACACACAAACCAAACAATTAAATTTTTAAATGAGTAAAAAATTGCAGTTGTTTCTTGTCTACTCTAGTCATTAAGGCTACCATTTTCAGCAACCACTCTTTGTTGAATTGAATCATTTTTAAGTCACCATTATCTTGGAAATAATCAAGGTAGCAATGTGGCTAGATAATATAACCCAACATTGCTATCATTTTTAAATGTAGGCACCAAGCCCAATATACAGATGAATTAGCTGTTCTTAAATTAAGGGATATTATGAGTCAGTAATGGCATGACATTCTTTTTTATGACTATAGCTTGGGTTATAATGTGACAAGGAAAAAAATGTAATGTTTCCAAAATGACAGTTTTTTAGATTTGTGTTGCCTGAGGTAGTTCAGCTGAACAATAAACCATAATTTGATTGATGGAAAATTGAAGTGGTTCATCTAATCTGCCAGTCTAGTCTAGTGCAGCTTTGGTTTTGCATGTATGATGATGTATCACAGTTTTAGAGATAATGTTGTTTGTACTAGACAGGAGATTTTTTTCCCTCCCACATAAAAGAGAAGAACTTTATTACATAGGAATGATCAAAATATGCCATGGATTAGCATGGGATCAAATTTGTTGGGGGTATAAATTTGTAAGTCCAACTGTAGAAAACTAAATGATATAAATAAAGCTTCAGAACACAGATATTTGTTGGGAGTAAATTGGCCATGTACTAACTGTAGAATTATTGGGTCTGAGGTAGAGTGACATCTGCACTGAGAAAAGCAGACTATAGCTATTTCACGAGTATTTTAAACAAATCCTGCCTTGATCAAAAGAAGTCTTATAAACATCAATTATATTAAGACTCCTAAACCCTAGAGAGAAAAAATGCATTTGAAAAAATAATAAAAGAGTAATAAACAAAGCTAAACACCTTAACCATATGCAAATTCAAATAACACATTGGTAATCAAAGAACATGAGGCTATTTATAATGAACTACTGAATATTGATGATTTCTCAAATTTAACCATGACAAATTGAAATTAAGATTCCTGAATTAATTTCAGAGTATAAATTTAAACAGGATGGTTTTTAGTTCATTTGTTATTAGCAGACATTCAAAACAACTTAGTATATTGGTGTATAATTCAAAAATAATAAAAAGTATCCCACTATTTTTTCCCTTTAAATTAATACAGAAAATTAAGCATTATAAATATGTTTCAAAAAGTTACTAAAACTTTACTAAAAATATCCAGGAATTCTAGGCAAAGAATTTCAGAATATTCCAGTTAGGAGATATTACATCTCCCACATATTACATCTGTAAACAAAGAAGTATTTTAAAAGGAAACTGCTAGGATCAGATGAGAAATTTCATACATCATTTTCTCCTCTGTTCAAAAATGAATAATGATAATCCGAAGGGAAATCATCTAAAAAAATTGTAGGATTTGATATTTCTGGCCTATATGATTTATTTATTCAAGGTAAAATAACAATGGAAGCATTATTAATTAAATAAGACACCTTAAATGTTTAAGCAGTCAGTACTGGCCAGTTTAGCGTGAGATGACTGCCCACATAAACTGGATAGAAATGCAAACCATCATCACCTTTCTGGACGACAATTTGAAAATATAGGTATCATTTCTTGAGTGTCTACAATGTTCCATGCACTGTGCCATCCACGTATCCTTGTACTATCTAAGTAAAAATTTTATCAATTTCTATCAAGAACCATAAAAATGTTCATAGCTTCTGACTCATTCATTCCAATTTTAAGAACGTGTTTTTAAAAATTGAAAATAACATGATGTGTATGTATGAGTATATATCTATATGTATACTACAAAACTACTTATATGGGAAAATTGAAGATAACTAGAAACTAATTGTGCTATATCCTTTTGATCACATATTATGGTTATGCAGCCATTGAAAAATTATTTTATGCAGAATATGTTATTTCATGCAAATTGCTTACTGTGTGTTAGGTTAGAAAAGCAGGAAACTAAAATGCATTCATTACATATATTAAAAGAAAACCATGCAAAATAAGAATAGCAAAATGATCTAAATAAACAATCTGTGGAGGGGCACCTGAGTGGCTCAGTGGTTGAGTGTCTGCCTTTGACCCCGTGATCCTGGGGCCCTGGAATCAAGTCCCCACATCAGGCTCCCTGCGGGGAGCCTGCTTCTCCCTCTGCCTATGTCTCTGCCTCTTTCTGTGTGTATCTCATGAATAAATAAATAAAATCTCTTTAAAAAAAAGTCTGCGGAAATACATTGTTTTCCTTTCCTTCTTTACATTTTCCTCTATTCCCAAAGATTTTTCAATCTACATGCCCTACTTTCATAATTAGAAAAGTCATGACCTCCACTACTTTTGCTTTATCCCTACCGGCCTATGTTGTCATATGTTTCTCACAAGACAGTGTTAGTAGTATAAGATTTGGGTCAGACTGATCTGGTGTGGAATATTAGCTCCGTTACTTACCAGCTGTGGCACTGAGCCTGAGCCTCAATTTCCTCATTTGTAAAAACACATTAACAATAAACTTATGTCAAAGATTCAAGGAGGAGAGAATGAACAACATTAACCTTGAAGAGGCCCAGGGTCCTTGGGAAGGTTTCAACAAGAATATACAGTTTAGGCAGTCCTGGAGGCCAAGCTGACTGTGCATATATATGACAACCAGAAGAAAAGTGTTCCAAACAGAGGGTTCATAGAGAAAACTAAAAGAGGCAAAGGACAGAAGTATTCTGTAACTGGCTGCCAGGCTTCTACTATTGTGCAAAAGAGATACACAATTGAAATAAAATAATGTTCCACGTCAAGACATTAAGGACGTTTCCTTAAATGGATTCAGACATCAATTTTTAATTATTTTAGTTTCCAAGTAATTTGTTTGTGTTGTTCTGGAAAACTTTGTTTTGATTTTACCTCTAACAAATCATAACATATAATTGAATTATGAAAATTTAGACATAGAAGAGACATCACCCTACCACCAAGACCACCATCAACAGAAGAGAGAAACAAGACTTGAAGATATAGGATTTTCCACAATGCTTGCTTCTTCCATATCATTTGCTATATGAAGATTTTTGGTTTTGGTATTTGTTTTGTGTTTGTTTGTTTACTCTGTTTTTGTTTCTTGCTATAATGACCCAACTAGTTTATCTTTTCTTAGAATTCAAAGTAACAATTTAATATTCTCTTATAGAACATTCAGTATTTATTGTGATTAATCAATCAGCTTTTGCTTTAATAACAAGCAAATTATCCTAGAATTCATGACAGTTTATGATTACCTGTTCTAGCTATTTATTTTGCACAAATTTACACTGCATCAATTTTATGAAAGTTATCATACTTTATATTTATTTATATTTTCTTCGCATCACTCCAGCAATTCATACTACCAAGGCTGCATTTACTTTAGTTCTACTACTTAGATTTGGAAATTGAGTACCTTCCCAGAATGCCCAATTTGGGTTAGGTGTAAAATTTTGAAATAATGTTTTCATGGCATAAGGACAATACCTCATGCATATAATTGAGAAAATATTGCAATGTTTCTAAATTTTGAGATCCATGTGTTTTAATTTATATGATGATTATTGATTTTATGGTCTAAAATTTCCATAGATTTCCATAGCTTCCCACAGTTTAAGTCAAGGGTGAGCAAACCACAACCTGCTGGCCAAATCCAGGCCATTGCCTCTTTTGTAAATAAAGTTTTATTGGGACACAGCCATGCCCATTTTTTGTTTTATCTCTCATCTTCTTTCTCAGTACAATGGTAGTCTTGAGTGTTTGTGACAGAGATCATGAGGTCCACAAATCTGAAAATATCTATACACTGGCACTTTACAGAAAAAGTATGCCAACCTCTGGTCTAATACTGTTTCATTATATCATAATAGATACAAATATTATCTTTGGATAACTTTTGGAAGCATCAATTTCACCCTCAGCAAAGTGTTTCACTACCAAAACACAAGTAATCAGTAACAACATTACCTTTTATGGAATCAGACATGTTGCAACTGAAAACTGAAAGCAACTTAAAATGACTTAAACATATATGTTTGGGCAAACCAATAGTTCAAACAAATATTTTCAGTAGCAGAAGACCACCTACAAAAAAACACCTCATAAAGAAACTCAGTTAAAATCGAGAGACAGAGAGAGCTGTGCTAGTGGACACATCAGAAGTTCAAGATCCTACCCGCCCCACCTCCCTCTTAGCCGAGGGACAAGTTTTGACATATGACAGTGGAACTCAGGGTTCTAGAGACTATGACATGACACTTACTAGCACTGAGATTCCATTATAGGAGTTCAGCATCAATGTGGTCCTAGGAAAATTTGTCACTAGACAACCAGAAATAGTTTATTCATTTGAGTGTCATTCTCTACAATGCCTCTACTTCCTACCTGTACTTCCTACACCTGGCCACTCTTTCCCTAGCTATATATCTCCAGTCTGCTTTAATATGCAATATTTACAACTAAGAGATGTGCTCAGTCTCCCTTTTTTAACCCGTTCTAACTACGTCTGTTAGAATTCAGCCAGGAGTCAGCCAAAACCTTCACCTCTGCTATGTCTCTCAGCCGCTCCAGAAGTAAACAGCATAAAAATCTGTCACAACTATGAACATCCATAACACCAATAATTTATTGACAGAGTTAAACACTAACATTTCAAATTAAGTTTAAAAGTATTCTCAGATTGTTACCTGTGATAAAATCTATTCTTAGCGATAGTTAACAAATCTGTATCATTTCATTCTACTAACCATGCTTTTAAAATAAAACCTTATTGTAATTTTCCAGAACACTCCAGGCTGGCATGATGGCCTTTAAAAAAATTGTTTCCCTTAATTTCCTTCAGTGCCTACGCTCTGAGGACACAAAACTGGGTGCTGTGAGTAGGTGAAGTCATGCTGCAGGAGAGCTGGGAGATTTAAGGCATGTCTTCTTGGAACATTAAATTTATTTTAAAAATATTTTAGAAAAACAACATAAAATAAAATAGCTCCCTTTTACATGAATAGCAGTACTGGGAAGTAGAGTTAGAAATTCCTATTACTTTTTTAAGAGTACACAAGATAAAGACAGGCTTCGTGGACTGTGCCTTTAAACTTCTCACCTCCTCACCAACCTCTCCTCCTCCCCTTACCAAGAATTTCCGCTTTGCCTCAGGATGCACTTCAATGCAAAAGTTTGCAAAGAACATCTGTATTAAAGACATTTTAGGTCTGGTGATTCTGGTCAAGTTTAGTTTTTTTACTCTTCAACTGCATCCTTTCTTAAATGAGAAAATAGTATGACTCACAAAATAAGGAAATCACTAAACCGTTATTAAAAAGCATGTAAAAAAAAAAAAAAAACACCCTACCAGCTTGGCAGTCTACTTGCGTTCTACAAAGAAATAGAAACTAGAAGGAAAATTTAGAGAAAGCACTTTGGAACCCAATAAGCCAAAACAAACTGAATGAAAGGGGGAAAAAAGATCATAAATAACATATTGCCATTTCTCTATCAGGCTTACGTATGTACTCATCTTTCTATCAGAAGCCACTGCTAACTATACATACATGTGAAGATTTAATTTCTGAAAAGCATATACTTGTTCATTGACATCGTATAAAAATCATTTATTCATACTTTTATACACTTTAAAATGTATGTAAAGCCTACCTATTGTATGAAGAAACCAGTGGACTGTGTTAGTTTGATCTCAGCACAGATATTTAGATAAAGAATCACACCAGTGGTTTTAATCTTTTAAGTACAGAGCCTGACTTAACATCTGGAAGTTTTACAGGGCAGGTATTGAAAGTTGCTGAGTTAAAGAAGGCCTCTTATTATTCAGCACAAAATAAGACTGACACAATAACATTTGGATAAGCCATTTTTTGTTAATTTTAGAAAACGTATGCTCCAAAGCAATTTAGGGTTTCTGTGTTTGTTGATATTACCTTTTAATGTGACAACCATGACACCGTTTTCCAAAACAGATGGATTAATGTCATTTTTTAAAAAAAAAATTACTTCACCTAGACAGGTGTTTCCTGTGTGTGTTTGACATGAAATTAAACATAGCTCCAGATGTTCTGTTTGTAGCAAAGCCAGTTAATTTTATTAGAACATTTAATCACAGATCAACAGTGTAATAGAAGGGCAGTGAACGTGAAGCAGAGACTTAACAGAACTTCCTAATGAATTGTGAATTAGTTTATATAGGGAAATCTAGAGAAATACGATGCTGCTTATGTGAATCCCGCAAACGTATTGATTTGAGCTTGTTATTTTTTTCCTGAATTCTAATACTGTTCATATTTGGAAGCTTCACTAGAATCGTGAAGTTTTGTATGTCTGTGTGTGTGTGCACGCATGTACGAGTGTGTATGTGTGTCTTAAGCTGGCCACGCAGTAATTCTGCAGCTACTTGGTGTGAATAGAATCAGTTTGTTTAAGTCCAACATTTGCGGTGTTCTGTAAACACTGCTCCTTAGACATGTGCCTGGAAGTGCGGTAGGGAGTTCCTAATATCCACAGTGACTACTCTGCCTGCAACGCACATACTCAAGAGACAGAGGCACAGAGTTCGGCTCTGCCAGGCTTAAACATCATTATGTGCCTAGTTATTTTTCCTCTAAGATTAGCTATAGATTTCCCATTAATTATAGCATCAGGTTGATTCATCATTAATAAAATAAATCTCAGTGAACTGTCACTGATTTCTTGACTAAAATGAAAACAAATGAAGAAAAACCAGTTCCTGTCTTTGTTATACTCTTATCAAATTTGTCTTTGCAGCGGTGTGGTCATTCCAGAGCCAGAGCAAAATATTCATAATTTTCTACTTTGAAATATTAGTGTGCCCATATGCACTAATAAAAACTTAAAGCCCTGCTATGATTGATGTTTTTTGTTGGCCCGTCACCTCATTGTATAGAAGTTTGTTTTAATGAGTTTCTCTAATGAATATTTTATATTGCTACTTGGATGAATGGCATATGGTAAATGCAAGGTAAATTACAGCTCTTTAAATAAATATTTTTCATAAATTATTTATTTTGTGATGCCTGTATCGGTAAGATGTCATGTCAGATAAAGATTGGAAAGTATTTACTGTAATACTTATTTGTAACTTGAAGAAGTAAAATTTTTTAATTATTAACAAGCCTCCAATATACCCATGAAACTTATGGCAAAATTAGCATAAACTCTATCACATTACAAATTTGTGTAGACAGCTTCCATTCTAAAATGCAAAAACAAGATAGTATCTCATGTTTGTAAGAATTTTTATGTAGTACTATGCAAATAAGAAAAACCATTTCTGTAAGGATGAAAAGGAGGGAACTTAGTAGCAACCAAACTTAAAATGAGATTTAATGTTGAGAATTGTTTAATCCCTAAATTGTGTTATATTTTTTAAAGTATAATATAATTATTTTAATTGAATGGCAACACATTTTTCATAATGCCTCTTATTTTCTTTGGGGACACATAGGTGTGAATGGATTTTTTATCTAATAAATATTAATAGCTAGTACTCATTGACAGCCTTTATAAACATTATCTCATTAAATTCTCATGATAACCATGAAAATGCAGTAGGATTATCCCTATTTCTACAAATAAGAAAACTGAGAATCACATGGCTAAGAACTAATAAAGATTTGAGCCCAGAATAGGTTGCCTGCAATGCCTGTGACTTTCTAGCTAAGTTGACAAGGCCCCAAAATATGTCATTTCCTAACAAAAATATTTTAGACGTGGGAAAAGCAAATATCCTCTATTCTTACACTATTTCATTATTAATAATGGTAACAGCTAACACAGTGATTCCATTGTTCCCGGTACTAACTGTTTTGCCTCTGTCAGCTTACCTAATAGCTACAACAATGCTAAGAAATGTGTACCGTCATGACCCCCACTGTACAGACAATAAAACTGAGGCACAGATGATTCAGGAAATGCTTAAGTTGCTCAGCCTGTAGGGACCAAAACTAGCATTCAAACTGAGACACTGAGCCAAAGCTTGTGCTCTAAATAGTGAGGACTATCACATTACATTGAAGCATGATCATGGGTATTTCTCTCCCTTGAAAGTAAGCACCCTAAAGTCATTAGTGTGTCTTATTCATTTGTGTAACCCCCGAACCCGCAGCATTGCTTAGAGAACAGTACCTGCTCAGTAAATATTTGCTGAACTGAACTGACTCACCAATGTCTACTGTTCACACATATCCTCAAAATTGAATCTTCTCCAAAGCTTTAATTCTAAAAAGAAGAAAAATAATCAAATGTTAACAGCTGTGTGCCGAAATTTAGCCACATAGGGGCCTATGCTTGCTCACCCCAATTTAAATAACAATAATCATAATATATAAAATATAAATATAATATATTTTTGTATAAAGATGCAAAAACTGGGTCAGAAAAAAGATCTATAACTACTTGCTTTTTTGCCTACAGTCACGTTTCCAGCTTATTTACACATTTGTCCATTCCGCTTTTTACCTAGAAAGATGGCAGTTTCATGTGATGCAATTGAGTGTCAACTTTTTTTTTAAAGACTTTTTTTAAAGGTATTCATTCATGAGAGACAGAGAGAGAGAGAGAGAGAGAGAGGCAGAGACATAGGCAGAGGGAGAAGCAGGCTCCATGCAGGGAGCCTGACGCTGGATTCGATCCTAGTACCCCAGGATCAGGCCCTGGGCTGAAGGCAGCGCTAAACCACTGAGCCCCCCGGGCTGCCCTGAGTGTCAACATTTACACTATACTTGGATCACCAATTATAATACAACAAAGCATTTGTGTTACGCTAAATTATACAGAGAGCAATTTAATCTTTCTTTAGTAACTCAAAAGGAATATGAAGATTTTAAGGAGCTTCAGATACCACTTTACAAAAACAATCCATTTTTGAAACTGTGATAAGCATGCAATTCAATACTTCTAGTTACTCTAACGCTGTCTTGATTTTAGAAAATGAAAATTTACTTGATTGCATGTACCTTTTCATACTAATACATAGACTACATCTTGCAGGGTTAAAATTTTATCCTGTGTAAGTTAATTCAGAGACCCAAATGTAAGCACTGGCAATCAAGAACATCATGTAGTCTGTCTGGCAACATATTTTGGAACATATTGATTCCAAAATATCTAGATAAACAAAAAGAATTCATCCATATGTTGTTGTTGTTGTTTTCTTTCCTCTCTGACAGATGGCATGCTGGAGAATAAATAAAAACAAATGCCTTAAATCAGAAGAGTCCTTATATTTATATCTCAATTCTGGCTAACAATATGAATATAAAAGATTATTTGATTTAGGTAGATTTAAAGTAAAATACAAGAAAACCCACAACAAATTGTAAAATGATTATGAAAAGGATGGGAAAGCAGCAAAGTGGAGGTTACATTTCTGGAGCCTCTTGTTCCCTCCTTGCTCAATGGAAAGCATGTCAATTGTTTTGTGATGAACTCAAGCTACAGCCTGATGAGCAGGTCATGTTTGAAAAGCCACACTGAGATACTTCTCAGAAGACAATTTTGCAAAATATTTCAGCCTTCGTTGTAATATACTAGGAGTGGTCTTGGATTTTTCCTATCGTATCGGTATTTAATGTCAGATTTTTATTGCTATTCCTATGATCAGATACCAAGAGAATAGACTAACGAATACAATGATTAGCAAAGCCATTGATATTTACATATTATATGACCCTTGCTTGAGAGGAAGGCCATTTCCCAATGACTCCAGGGTGTTCTAAACTGGTTATTTCTGAAAGCTGGTTTGAAAGAATTGGTACCACTATCCATAAATAGGTAAGAATGAGCACCCAAAGTAGCTTCTAGAAAAAACAGTAGGGTGCTACATGTTTATGAGAGCAGAAAGAAAGGCTACCAAGGAGGGCAGAGATTTGGAGTAACCAGTGGAGACCCCTCCCCCTTGAATCCTGTTCTTCCCCAGCGCCACAATCAGACCCCCCTTTTTTTTTTGCCACATGTGAGACTTGAAGGGCAAATGCTGGCAGATGGCAGAGAACACAGGCAGAGAGGTGTGGATTTCGGCTGCTTTCAATGGGGATGGTGAGTGCTACCTGCCAAGCTCAGTGTGGTCTCTGCCATCCCCAGATTCCAAATCCCTGCAGGGCTGGCTGAGGCACTTCGCAGCTTTGATGTAGGAGTTGGAGTGCATGTGGGCTGGCTTTACAGAAATGGATACTCTCTGATAAGAACTGCAGGAATGGATATATTCATGCTGTAGGAACAGAGGCTCAAACTTTAGAAATCAGAAAGTGTGGTTTATCCCATGTGATCATAGACTAGGGACCTTGAAGTGAGCACTTAGGTCAAAGGACTTAATACTAAATAAAACCAACTCCCTAAGAGTCACCCACTTTTATAAAGAGAGAAGATTATTTGTCCAAATTTTGAAGTAATATTGTAGAATTAATGACATGTGCGTGTATGTGCATTTTTTAACTTCTCAGAAAATTTATACTTTTGGCCAAATTCACTGCACAACAAAAAATACTCTATTCTATAAATAGAAAATCCTAACTTAAGACATTTTCTATCTTTCAAAAGCAATGATAGGCAAGTGGGTAAACCTTAAAGGAGAGAAGAGGTGGGGAGGGACATAAAGTACTTTGACGATCACTGTCTTCAGACCTTCTAAATTACAGTGGTAACTCAACTGTTGGGAGGAGGAAGCAGTATCAAAATCACTTGGGAGCTCTTTTCAAATTATAGGCACGGCATCATTGTCCCCACCCTCCTGCACCATTCCTGTGGGAAACTATTATTAATAAAAGGTATGTTACATCACTTAGGTGTTATGTGGAGGGGTGTGGGTGGGAGGGGGGGTGGGTTAGGTGGTGAGAATCCCCAGAGACTATACTGAAATTCCAAACACTATGATTTGTAGGTTAAGCCCATTTAAAATGAGACTCTAAAGCAGGGTTCCTCAACTGTGACTCCTGATATTTTAGATGAGTAATTCTTTGTTGTGGGGGCTATATACTATAGGATATTTTGCAGCCTCCCAGTCTTCTACCCACTAGATGCCAGTAGCTACACACCCTTCTCTTCACCCAATCAATACAATAAAAAAAAAGTCTCCTGAGATTGCCAAACCATCCCCATAGTGGGGATCATGCCCATTAAGAACCACAGAACTAAAAGTGCATGAGATATAGACAGGAGAAGGAATGTTGATTTGAATCAAGCAGGAGAAATCTTAATAAAATATATATTACCACAATTAGCCAGCAAGATAATAGTGGGGATGTCAGATACAGGAACAAAGGGTTCTTTCCACCTGTAGCAGTGTATTTTGTCAGTATTGGAAAAAAGCAACCAACATGGTTGCTTTAGCTCTACTTTAACTTAGAGAGGAAAGTGCTCATTCTAGGAAACAGAGGTTGTCTCTCATGAAAGAGAAGAGGGCCCACTTTTCTCTAAAAAGTGTACTCTTTCTCCATTAAAAAACAACAAAAAAAATAAATCTTTTTTCCTAGCAAGATAGGCATTGTAAACAGATTTATAATGTTTTGTGTGGGAACAGATCCCCATAATGAAAACAGTCTTGCCCTAGCAAGACACTGACTGGGTCATGGGAAGTTTTGGATGTACCTAGATTTGTAAAAATTGTTCCCCACAAAATGCTTTTCAATACTCTGCATCCTTTGTATAATTTCCTTATATTTACCACTACAAAATTAAGTGAGATAATGAACAATTTATAAAATAAAAATTACATGTGGATAACATAAAAGTGGAAAGATGCACAGCTTCACTAGAAATTAATACAACAAAACACGAACAACATCAAGATCTGATTTTCACTACCTGTTAGATTAAAACATGCCATATTTCATTGAAACTAAGTTATCAATTATAAAACATAATCATGATTCTTTTAAAGATTTTATTTATTTATTTTGAAAGCCAGAGAGATCCTGTGACCATGTGCATTGGGGTAAGGGCTGAGGGAGAGAAAGAATCTCAAGCAGACTCCAAGCTGAGTGTGGAGCCTGATGCAGGAGTCCATCTCACAATCTTGAGATCCCAACCCGAACCAAAATCAAGAGTGGTTTAACCGACTGAACCTCCCAGGTGCCCTAAAACATGACCATGTATTTATATACCATGGAGAAAGTACTAATTTGACTATTACATGTCATGGACTATAAAACATATTCAAATTTTAGAGCTGTTAAAAATGGGGGAAAACATATGTTTAAGGATCAATGAAATCTATACTTATAAAATTGATACGGTTCAGTATTGCCAGGGGTATAGAAAATAGACATTCTCCTACAATATTTGTGGTATCATAAATTGGTACAGATTTTGGAAAGAAAAAAAAAGATTTTGGAAAGAAATTTGACATGGAATCAACATAATAAATCCACATACTCTGTGACAGCAATCTAATTTCCAGAGATCTATCCTACAAAAATATTATCATAAGAGTTTAAAGATACACCTACAAACATATTTAATGAAATGCTATGAAAATGGTTTAAAAACTTAGAAACAGGGATCCCTGGGTGGCGCAGCGGTTTGGCGCCTGCCTTTGGCCCAGGGCGCGATCCTGGAGACCCGGGATCGAATCCCACATCAGGCTCCCGGTGCATGGAGCCTGCTTCTCCCTCTGCCTATGTCTCTGCCTCTCTCTCTCTCTGTATGACTATCATAAATAAATAATAAAAAATAAAAAAATAAAAAAATAAATAAAAACTTAGAAACAACCTAAATGTCCATCAAAAAAAAAGAGGGGATACATACATTTTAGCCTAATATTGTAATTCTAAGCAGTCACTAAAAAAGCAAGTTAACTTCACATATACTACTTTGGGAATACATGAATCATGCTAAATATAAGCACAGTACAGAACAAGGATATTATTTATTCCATCTTTTCTATAAAGACAATTTCAATTATTGTCAAAGGTAGACTTTTATTTTTTATTCTATATATTTCTACATTTAAAAACTATTAACAATTTTATAACAATACATGTAGAATTAAGTGCAAGAAGGAGGGCAGTAGAGTGAATATAATATGCTACATCTGAATTAATAGGATAAATATCTATATACATACATGCTGCACAGTTGTGGATACCTCTTGAAGGGATTGAGGAATCTGTAATAGTACTGCCCACTGTGTTGGAAAAATAAGGAGACTAGAAAACAAGAGAAAGTGGGATTCTTTGTGTACATTTTTATACCAAAAGTCAATAAATATTTAAATAGTGTATATTTTTCATTTAATTTTTATTTTTTTAAAATGTCTTTTCATTTATTTATTCATGAGAGACACACAGAGAGAGACAGAGACACAGACAGAGGGAGAAGCAGGGTCCACGCAAGGGAGCCCAATGTGAGACTCGGTCCTGGATCTCCGGGATCACTCCCTGGGCTGCAGGCAGCACCAAACCACTGAGCCACCAGAGTTGCCCTCATTTTATTTTTAAATATGTTTCTTACCTCCTGGGATCTATCTATTTTCAGATATTCAAATGTCTGATATTTTCTACATTCAGATGTTTTATTAATTATTCTCTTCTGGTTGGATTTACACTGTCAGGTAAGAGCAGGGAGTTATAAACAACTGGAACAAAAGCAAAGCTACAATGCCTGCACTCCAGTACATGCATTCAGATCCAACAAACACGTCCCAGTGGTGTGACCTTGGGCAACTCATTTCCTGGGTGCCATTTCATATATATTGACTCATCTTAATTCTTCTTCCAATGGGTAAACTTGTTATAGTTGCTATTTAAAGGTGAGGTACTACCAGAAATCAGAGCACCCTGTCTCACATTATTAAAAAGTTGGAGATGTGAGACAAGAAAAGCAAGTCCCCTTTCCACTTAGAATGGCTCCTGGTCTGTGGAGAGTATGGCTCTGCTTTGGTGTATGGTCAGGATTCAATAAGTGTGTTGAATGAGTGATTACCAAAGGCCCACGTTCACTCTGAAGCCCAAGGAAAGTAGAAGATTTGAGAGAGTGGCTAATATCTGAACTAGATTTATTTGGGTCTTTGGTTTAGAGTTTGGAACTGAGAAATGGCAAATTCATCTATATACATAAAGGTGGCTCTCAAGGTGCCTTGAAATGGCCCAAAGCCCTGGGGTTGTGGGGTAGGGAGAGGTTCACTTATCTTCCAAAAAAAGTACTTTAATTCAAACTTTTTTTTAAAGATTTTATTTATTCATGAGAGAAACACACACACACACACACACACACAGAGAGAGAGAGAGAGAGAGAGAGAGGCAGAGACACAGGCAGAGGGAGGAACAGGCTCCATGCAGGGAGCCTGATGCGAGACTCAATCCCAGGTCTCCAGGATCAGGCCCTGGGCCAGAGGTGGCGCTAAACCACTGAGCCACCCAGGCATCCCTAGTTCAAACTTTTAGTTGTGTTGGTTTGGGCATTTCAGTTGTACAATTAGCAAGTAAAGACCACATGCTTTTATTCAGCAGCTTCATTAATCTCCCAATACTCCTTCAAGATATGATCTGTCGTTATCATGGAAAGCTGAAGTTCAGAGAAGTTGAGTAATGTGCTGAAGATCACATACCTGGTAAGAGGGTACCCAGATTCAAACCTTCCTCCACCTGGCTCCAAAGGCAGCACTTCCTACAAAACACTGACCTAAGAATGCTAATCCACCGTCAACATGCCTACCCTGGTTCCCCAATTACAGCTAGATCAAGTTATATCTAGATCACCTAAGACCCACATTAATACAGATTTCAAGCCTCATTTCAAAACTGCTGAATCAATCTTCCTGGGAGAGAGGCCCATAATCACTGTTTACAGCAAGCTGCTCAGGCATAAACTATTAAAATGGCTAAAACATCCAGACAAACGCTATCCTTTTCTCATGGCTTATACACATTAATGATATATACACACAACATTTTTATAGACACATAAAATTATGACTATTGTATATTATATTTACCTAATCATATATAGCAATTGTAATTACAGGTATGTATATACGAACAAATACACCTGATCGCATTTTTTAAAACTAGAAATAAAGAATTTGTACATTTTCTACTTTTCAGTTAATAACAAAATTATTTGGCAATAGAATATGTCAGGAAAAGTACAATTAATATTCTTACGTGGAAATATTTGTATTTTATTTTGCACTGCTGTTAGGTATGCTAACAATGGATCAGGAAAATACAGAGGTGACTTAACATGTAGCCAGAGCTTGGTCATTTGATTATCTTTTTTTCTACCATTCAGTTAGGAGCTAATTAATATGCCACATAAACAATACCATTTAAAATAATCTGTAGTTCACCAAAATGCTTATGACACCTTGATGAATACCCAATTTCCCTTTAGAATTTTGTTTGCTCTGCCTTGCAAAGCACTACATACTTCTCTCTGAAAAGCTTTACATCTGTGAATGCAACAGCCCCTCAAATCTATAACTGAGCTTTGTGTGTATAAAATTGAAAGTATCACTGAAAATTAGATAATTGCACTGAGTGGCCATAAATTGTACATTTTTTAAAAAAAACCTATTTTTTAAAAGTATTTTGAGCCCAACAGTTCCCTTTAATGCCTCTGGGCAGTATTTTCAGAACTCATTTGTTTGAGGGGTTTTTAATCTGAGGACATTGAAAAGTTACACCCGCTGTGCTGTCGTCAATCACGCCAGGAGGAAAAATAGTGGCATGATTTGTTATCTGTTATTCCCCTTGCTGTGGTGACTGACTCCCAGTGCCAGCTCTGTCCTTAAGGCCATCACTTATAGGGACCACTGTCTGTCAAAACCACAGCCAACTTTAAGGGCTGCCTTTGTTGGAGCAGACAAATGAGTATGACCTTTAACAATAAAATAGGCACCTACTGAGAAAGATGAAACAGCAGCTGAAATTAAGAACACCATATAGCCATTTCAAACACTGGAGAAAAGTTAGGAGTTGAACTAAAACTTAATTATAAGAGTAAATGTGGGTAGACGTTGTCAATAATGAAACAGACATGGTCAGAAGTATCGATTTGCCGCCTGAACTAAAACTTCATCCAGGAATCATCCTACCTTTCATTAATAATGAATAGTATTGATGGGGGTTATTTAAAAGTCTGGGAGGGATTAAATTATGATGGCTAAAGGTTTACCAGGTGGCCGTATTTTCTGGGTGCAAAGATATACAATTTGTTTATGAATATTCCAGAAGGGCAAAGGGGAAAAAAAATAAGAACACACTAAACCTTTGATTTACAGTAATAGCTACTTCAAACGATCTGCAGCAAAGTGCCTCCGCCTGGATAGGTATTGGCTGTGAACTGGCCATTGATATTTTGTAGTGTTTCAAAGCTTAGTGTAAGCATTCCAGGCATTGCATTGTAAAGACCACAGCACAGTTTGTGGTTTGAAAGGCTCTTGTAACCCAACCTGGCAAGTGGTCAGTGGAGACTACATTTTACAGAGAACACAAATCAATCTTATTGAGCACTTTTCAAGCAATATAATATTCTGCCTGTGACAATAATGAAATTAGTCTATGGATTTTGTTTAAATATTGAAATGCCATTTGAATATTTAATGAAACACAGTACTTTATAAATATGCATATTTGTGTGGTCTTGATAAAAATTACGTTATTGATTTTTATAGAGACATCATTAGGAATAATGTCAAAATATCCCTTTATTCAAAATCAGTTACATTTGTTAAGTCAGCAATACCTGTTTGAGATGGTTAAAAAGTCATTGGATTGCCTACCTATAATTCTATCACCTCCTTTGTGATAGATATCAGGGCTACTCCCTGGTATTTCCAGTTCTCCTCCTTCAGCTTATGGCAGGGATGGGAGGAAGTGGTCTTTTAATCCCCTTGACAGTCTTTGGCCAAGGAAACATGAGTGGAAGCAATGTGTCATTTCCAGATGAGTGCATTTATTTACCCGTCTCTTTCCTTGCCATAAAAAAAAAAAAAGGCAATAAATTTGTATTGAGATGTTGGGGAATTTGGATCATTAAAAGTAGAAGACAGATGCCTGTAGGATTTCCTTGACTCCTGTAAAGGAGAAATATATAATATCTGTTCAAATTCATTGAGACTTTGGAGTTGTTTGTTACCACAGCATTGCTTAACTTATCCTGACTAATATATTCTAAGTAAGTTTTTTATTTCCAAATTATCAAAATATGATGCTACCATGACTTCTTTGGCACGCCCTGCTTATGTATCTGTGTATATGTATGCATTATTTTTTTTTTTTTAGCAGGAGATATTTTTGATCCTATGTGTAACTTTGATACTTCCTCTGACGGCTGTGTTCCTGGCACCATTTATATGTGTGCTTTGTGACTTTAACTTGAGTTGCTTTGCCTCATAACTCTTCCAGCCCAAAATAAAATCACAATCTCTTTCAAAAAGAAAGGATCTAAGGTCTGGGTTCTAATCCTAGAATTGGCTGCACCTGTAATAAGTCCAGGGTTCACAATATCACCTCTCGCACAGAAGTGTACATCCTCAAAAGTACATAGAATTTTTTATAATCAAAAGCCTGCACCAATGTAAAGGCCCAAGTTTTTAATAGGTTTGGAGTTTCAATTGTAACCTCACTCTGAAGTGGTTATCCTTTCAGCGGAGGGTTAAAAAGCTTTGACAAAGCACCGCAGGGAACATTGGATTGCCCTCACCTACATTGTACCTAGCTTGGGATGGATAAATACAGTCTCATTCTCTAATGTTCCCGACTGCCTCTAGGAACACTAAATTTTAAGAGAGAAAAACATGAATCCTGTATTTCAAGAGAGGTAGAACTAAGCCATTGTTAACTCCCCTTAAAAAGGATATTCAGTGGCCAGTTCAGTTTGCCCCTGAGACACCTAAAGCTGCATTAAGTACTTGTGAAAGTGAAAATCCACTGGGAACCCAATTCCAGTGTTTAAACCTCAGCATGAATAGTAGAGTTCCTAGCAGGGTGCGCTTTTACATGTTATAAGCAGATTCAAAACTTACTGTATGCAGTCGTGGTACGCTATTTCTATTAACCTATAGCTAACCGTAGTCTTCTAGAAGACGAGTAATCGAAATATCAAACGTCATATAACCTCAGCAAAATTAGAGGAAAAAAGCCAACGAGCATCTGACAATCAAGAGGCTGTGCACTTTCTCACTTAGACAATGTTTGAACAAGAAAATGTAATCGATTTAAGCATTTAAAGTTTGCCCGTTCTGTCTTCCTACCAAATATGGCATAATATAAATTCTCCGAATTTATCTTAAAAATATAGTGACATTTGCTGTTGATTAGATCATTTATTTCTAATAATTACTTTCCTCAGATAGGCACTTTATAAATGTTACAAATAACTACTCGGTAGCATAAAATAGTTCAGAATTTATTGTGCACGTGTTAAATAAATGAACATATAATTTTACATTAATATTATAAATACACGTGTATTTATTTTTAAGAACACATGTCTAAGGGTAACCCATTTTCAAAGTTTTGATTTACTTTGCATGAAAAGTAAAGGGTCAAGCTTCCTTCTAAGTGTTAGGCTTCTTCCCTATTCTTTAAGCTTGTATTTACACAGCCTAACAATGATTTTACTGGAAACTACTGAGAAGTCTGCATTTCATTCAATATTGCTTAGCAAATGTGTTGTTATTCTGCTTTAAAGTCTGTTTTAAACATAGCATCTTGATTGCTATTTGACAGTAATAGGTCAAGCATGAGATATTTTAGATCCTATTAAAATTTTTCAGGTCAAGCAAAGGTGACAGAAAAATAACCATTACAGGATCTTTATTGTATATGATAGGACCACAAATAAACTTTGCATCCCTACTCCCAGTGTGTCCAGACTTGACTGAAAGCAAAAGGGTGAGCTTTTCTATTGATTTTCACATGTAAGCTAAGAGGCAAAATAACCCCAGCTCATTAAAGGTGCCAGTGTGGTGGATGATTTGGCGCCTTTTATCTTCTGAAAATAAAATCAGCTAAATCTGAGACATATGGTAGGATTGTTAATGGAGAAACTGCACAACTAGAAGTACACATTCCATGGACCCCAATTTCTTAGGTATTTATGGCCCTGCCCATTTATTCTTATACTTCTATGTTTCCAATATGCAGAGGGAGATTTACTTTTGATCAGTGGCTTTAATGTGTTGCTTTCTTTTTTTCTTTCTTTCTTTTTCTAACAGCCATACCACTTCCAAAGTTTGGCAAAGGTTCCTAAATATTATTTATGGGAAAGTACATCTTTTTGAAATAGGGATCTACAATAACTTTATGAACGGGAATATTTTAAAGCCTGCCCGTGAGAGATGAATGCTACAAGTCTACCTTTTCACATCTAGCCCTTGAGAAGACTAGGTTTTTGTTTTAATGCTTTTTTTTTTAATTTACTGTAAAAAAAACAACCAAAGAAAACTTCATTCATATAAAAATGAATGACTAGCACCGTTTTCCCACAAATGTTGTATTCAGGAATGTTTCCTTCTTCCTAAAGGGTTCATCCATTTTTCTTTCCTTTTTTGTGAGCTCTTTTATCTCTGTCTCCATTTCATAGAAACTTATTTTACAAATTACACTTTTTGTGTCACACATTTCAAAGAAAGATGACCCATGATCAGATAGGGAAATACTCCTTGAAATGATATTTAACTTAAAGAAGATGAGATCACTGAGTAAACTAAAAACTCAAGCATAAATTAGCTTGAATTTTTTTTTTTTTTAAATATTTGGTATCCTTTTTTTTTTTTTAATATTCTTTTTTTTTTTAATTTTTTATTTATTTATGATAGTCACAGAGAGAGAGAGAGAGGCAGAGACACAGGCAGAGGGAGAAGCAGGCTCCATGCACCGGGAGCCCGACGTGGGATTCGATCCCGGGTCTCCAGGATCGCGCCCTGGGCCAAAGGCAGGCGCCAAACCGCTGCGCCACCCAGGGATCCCTAGCTTGAATTTTTAAAAATATTTCCAAGTTAAAAATTCTCATTCATGTCTCTGAGTCACAGATTGTCCTCATTAAAAAGCAAAAAAAATATTTTTAATGTTTAACCTCAAGATACCTGGAAAAAAAGAATTCCATAATAATTATTTATTTTATTTTTCAGCTTATGGGAACTTATTTAAGAAGTTATTTGCATTTGTAACCTTATACTTCATATCCCCACCTCTCTCTTTTAACATCTATCTTTCCAGCATAATTGTCTCCTTGTCCTATTCCTACCATACTCCCAAATCAGTGCTCTGATAGATCTCTACACTAAGAAGGTGTTGTCTACAAAGGTGGCTATGAATAGATATGTTAAAAAGGCATGGATGTTCCTAATTCAGAAGAAATAAGTTGCACCATAGAAATGTAAGTAAAAAAGGATTTTCAAAGACATAAAGTGAAGAGATTTCATAGAGCCCTGCAGATAGATAAAAAAAAAAAATGTAAAAAATCAAATTATTTCTATTTTAAGTATCACCTTTCTCCTTTCTTCTCCTTCTTACCTCTTGCAAAATCACAACCGAATCCTCATCTTCATAAAAGCTAACTGGAGGTACTTTCGCACATAACCAGAACACAATTCTGAGAGGAAGCTTCTCTGAGGACTCGTGACATAACCCTTAGATGTGAATTTCATATATGAAACACAGCAACAAAATCCATGTTTTATGTGCTGTGAAAATACCAATAAGGATAGAAATCACAATTGACATCTTTAATAAAAGAGATGAAAAAAATTTTTAACTCTTGTTAACTACTTATTCTAGGAAAAATCTTAGATAAAGAAGTATTAAAAGTCCTTTATCCAATTCTTTCTGGATTCCATCTAGAAACTACAACTAACATCAGATAATACCATTCCCTTTCCTTTGTGCATCATCAGCAATTCTAAATCTTAAACTGGACCCTATACTTGGTTAAAAAGAAAAAAAAAACATTAGAGGATTAACATAGACGATATGCACAAAATGACAATAAGAAGTCATATACCACTTGCTTAATACTGACCCCACAGCCTCAAAGTATTGTAGGTGCTCCCTTGTTTTGAAACACCTAGGATTTTTTTGCTTGGGCTTTGGAAAAAGAACAGAACCTTTTCGTCCCCTGGATTGACTTTAGAATCCTATCATCATTAAGTGTATGTTATAAACTTCCCAGTAAGAATTTGTTAATGACTTAGGTATGGCTTAAATTTGGAAGAAGGATCTTGTTGCTATATTGTTCCCCAAGCCCCTTACACAAGCTACAAATTTGCATGCAGGTGAAGCCCTTTTTGTGCAATTATTTTATTTTAGAGCATCTAATGACCACTGCTCCTTTCCAAAAAGGATTTGAATCAGTACCTGTAGAAGAGCAATTTTTAATCACTTGGGTGAGAGAGTGGGTAATAGACTCCATTGAGAAATGGATGAAATACACACTGGAACACATCTAGAATTTTTTTAAATTCATCATTTTCTGGAACTCATCCATGAACTACATAACAGTAACAAAAACTATTTTAAAAAATCTATCCAGCATTAATTGATTTCAATGTAATTTTTAGAGTTAATGAAATAATGTGTATAAAATGTTTACCCAGAGTTTGACTTATAGGGCTCAACTAAGAATAACACACTGTTTTCATTAACACACTATTTCTCTTTAAGGGTAGAAGAAAAGCATTCCAGGTCAAACACAGAAAGTTTATTCAAACAGCTGAAAACAAAGTCATATACATTACCAGAAGTAAACATGGTGGTCTTTTTTAACCAAATACACATAATGAGAAATAATAGTGAATAATAATAATATTTATTGAAATCATCCTCACAGCAAGTTTTTTTTTTTATCACAGCAAGTTTATGAAGGATCTAATACAAACATATCCACTATAAGATGAGTGAACTAAACCGTAGTTTATTCCTAATGGTCGATTGATCATATATATTAAAGAGCTACGTTAAAATGTAGTACAAACTGCTATGTACAAAGTAGGAATGCATCTTTACTCAAATGTCCTTTCTAATTGTTCTATCAGAGCCAAAAAATACCATCAGTTTTAGATACAACTCAAACCATGGAGTAATCTTTAGTTACAGTCTTCCTGCCCCCCACCTGGCGAGGCAGCGTTAAAGACATGTGAAGAGCAAGGACTTGGCATCAGACTGACACGGGTTTAATCCTTGTCTCTGTGGCTTATAAACTCTGGGAATGCAGGTAGGCTGTTTAACTCCTTGGAGATCCTGATTTCCACTTATACAATGGACACAAGACACCTACCTCATGGAGTCTAAATTTAAGATGAAAACTGATAGAGCATGCAAAACTCTTAATCCTGGGGTATAGCAGATGCTAATAAAATGTGAACTTATTACTATTAATTAATTCTCCAAGATCCTCAAAGCTGCTCCTTTCTGTTTCTTGACACTGATGCTTACCAGTTTCATCATAAAGGGTTGTTATAATAATTCGGGAAAGAGATTATTTGGGACCTGGAATTTTGAGGGCTCTGATTCCCTTTTCACTAACTACATCCCCTGAGGCACGGTTGCTTTAACAGGCTTGGATTACTTTGTTCCCTTCCCAACACTGTGCTCTGCTTTGTTTGGAAGCCCTGTTGGTCTTTCCTCCCAGCCTCTGCAACAGTCACGAGATCACTCACTAGTCCTGAGCAAGAATGCTCTTGAATCATACTCCCTTCAACAGGATAATGTTGGATGAGAGGGGTAGGGGGTAGAGTGGCAAAGTGAATCCTGGGAGAAAGAAAGGGTCCCAAAGCAGACCAATCCCCCAGAGGGCCTATACTTTTGTTCTTGGTGTCCATAAAATACCTGTTCTAGATCACACCTAGAAGCATGCCTGTGCAGGTAAAGATGTCAGGTACCCTGCTCTAATTGAACGAGGCTACAGTTTCATTCCTATTCTGGACTTCTCTATTGAGAAGTCATTAATTTATTGTCATTAACTTATTCAGAATGCTATTTATTTATGAGTTCATTCACATATGTATTGAGCATCTTCCCAGTACTAGAGGTCAAGGACACGGTCTGAGGGCTCATTATGTACGTGGATAGACAGGCATCTAAATAATTAATGTAACACAGTGGGACAGTGCAAGACTACGGTGTAGGAGTAACAGTGAGGAGAAACAATGACCTGGAAGGGGGGGTGAGGGGGTCTGGGAAATATTCACTAAGGAGTTTGGAAACTTTTGAGCTGAGTGTTCAAGATAAACCCAATGTTCTCAATGCTCCCTGAGCCCTGAACGGCTCCCAACCTCCCCTTTGCTCAGCTAGCCTATACTTTAGTGTTTGCTCAGTGAAAAAAATGAATGGATAAATGAATTGGGTTTAGATCTAATTGGGAGGAACAGAATGAATTTTTTTTTAACTATCTGAACAAACAAAGTTGGAGTGAATATTTAGTGTAGATGATGGAGATAATGGGAACTGTTTCCCCCTTCCCCCTTTCCATCTGGAGTGTTCCACCTTCAGGAGCTCCCTAATGATCAATATTAATGAATCTAATTATTTTTTTCCTTAGCACACAAACAGTGTTCTGCATGTATTAATAACTACAGGATAAGTATTAGTCACTCCATTTCAGATGTAGTTTAAAAATTGCTGTTCGGTGACATGCTCAAGTCACAATAAGTGTGGGAGCAGGGATTGATTAGCAGATGGGCCCAAACTTCTGTTTCTTGTGCACACGGGAAGGACACCCCCACTCATCTCTACCAGCTGTCGGAGATGAAATGTGCACTTCCGCTCCACAGATGTAGGAGAAAGAGCCAATGCCATTGAATTTCAATAAATGTGTATTATCTCAGGCAGAAGGTGGGCAAATATCCTCACCTAAACTAAAAGCACAAAAGCAATGTTATGTTTCACCAAGATACTTAGGTCTGCCCCCAGGAAATAAAATTAAGACTGTCATTTATTGCCTTTAACAAAATCACTTTCTTTCACTAGAAAATAAGAAACTGAAATCATTCCCGACTTCATACCATAAACACAATGCCTTTCTCTGCAAAATTCATACATGAAAAACAGTGAAGTGGGAGTCTCTTCACAAAGACAATCTAACAACTATGGCTTTACTCATAGTTCCGTTAAAGGAGGGATCTCCCCGCTGACCTGGAGGCCTGAACAGCCTGAGAGTCATTCTTTCCAACTCCAAGAGAAGAAGAAACGGTGGATGATTAGGAAGTAGAGCAGGTAGGATGCTTAATCAGCGGCAGAGCAATCAATAAACACCAACAGGTCAAATCAGTTAAATTGAATTAAATTGACCTTATATCTTTGGAGAAAAGCCTAAGGACAGAGAGAAGGAGAACAGGTTAGAGTTGACTGGCCTTGTAACAACAAAGGAAGTCCAGGAGTTAAGGAATTTGAGGTTATAGCTTATCGAAGCCCACTTGGAAATCTACGCATTGTCAATGTTAGGAGGCTTTGAACAAGGGAAAAAGCAATATTGTCTACAAGATTACAGTAATTGCTCCAAAGGAGATTTTTCTGTTTGCTTTTCTTCATCTCTGTCTCCCTCCCTCTATTGGTTCCTTTTCTTAAGCAACTCTCTTCTGGCTTCCACTCCCATCCAGAGTCATTCTTACCCTTCTTGGGCTTTCTTACTCCCTGTTCTAGCCCACTGCCTAGTGTATGGTACACAATTAATGACTGTTCTAGAAGAAATGTTGATCTTAATGGTGTCCCTTCTGTGTCTGCGAAGAGACAATTTACCATGGGTCTCTTGCATTTCTGCACATCCTGTGAGCAGAGGCAAGGACTGCCTTTGCTCTGGACTATCTTCCCAAGGATGTCTGTATAACAAACAGATGAAACTTAGGGATTGTGTCTCTCTTTCAGGCTCAAAGGACAGCTCTGTTTATTGTTCCTTTTAATAAAAATAGTGTCACCCTCTGGAGCAGGTTTACTGCTCTTTATAAAAGATTTGGACTCCTTGAGCTCAGGTCCCTTTACTGTAACCCAATCCCCTAAGTATGAGTGTACAGGTGCCACTCGACTCTGCTTCATCTTTCAGGAAATTGGGCTCAGAGAACTGGCACAGACTGAGACTCTGGCTACTACTATTGTTGCTAATAATAAAATCATTTCTCTGATCCAGGAGTCTCAAGTGTTCTGACAGCATGCATGAAACTGTGGCAGGTTTACTTTTTAGGTTGCAAGTAGACTAAAATCTCAGATTTTTCACAGTTCTTCACAATGACCATGCAGCCAACTGCCCCAGATTCTGTCTCTTTTTGATTTTTTACTGGGAGCCAACCAAATGTTAAGAGTTGCCCCCCCAAATCGGCAAGGTTGAAGATAAAAAGGACGGCATTTTCCTATGTCCCCATGCCTGGCAAATACACATTTGTGATCTATGGGAAACTATCAATCAATAGGACCTGAACCTTAAAGTTATAAACAAAATTGCTTTATTGTGTCAAAGATATTAAGCTGAAGGATCTTTCAAAATTAGCACTCCTCCAGTGTGCACAAAAATAAATTTTAGAACTTTGAACATGTACGACTAAAAAAAATTACTTAGCTATGTTGGTGGCAAAATAAATACCTCTTCAGGTTAATACAGATACTACTTGGATCATCTTCCTGTCTTATAGATAGATAAATGTATGCTGTAGAAACAATTTCTGAGACCATGTATTCCTACCTTATCAATTAGCAAGCCAATCAGCAAATATACAGAATGTGTAAATATTTAAAAATTAGAATGGTAGTGGGGCACCTGGGTGGCTCAGTCAATTAAGCATCAAACTCTTGATTTCAGCTCATGATCTCAGGGTCATGGGATCAAGTCCCACATTGGGCTCCTTGCTCAGTGAGGAGTCTGCTTGGGATTCTCTCCCTCTCCCTCCATCCCTCCTCACCCCACTCATGCTCTCTCTCTCTAAAATAAATAAATAAATAAATAAATAGATAGATAAATAAATAAATAAATATTAAAAAATAAAAACAGAATGGTAGTGTAATGTTTATATTAATATTATTATGTTCTCACAATAAAAATATAAATGTTACTTCTTCCAATCCTGATCTATATTTACTGATAGGTCTAGAATGTCAAGTTCAATTAATCAAAAGAAAAAAAGCATCTTTCACCTTTCTTTGCCATTTTTGGTATACTTCTTAAATAAAGGTGAGTTGTCAAAAATTCCTTTCTTACATGAGTTTTACATATATATTTATTATTTTTAAATATCAACAACTGCATGATTTTAACTTTTTGCTTACATGTTTTATGAGAAACCATGCCAAAAGTAGGTGACAAATATTAGACAAAAGTGAACACTGAGTAATACACGGGTATCACATGCCCATTGTGGTCCCAACTCCCTAATATATGCCTACAAGTCTGCAAACTGGTAGAGAGGTGAACTCAATTATCACTTTGAGCATTTGTTATTAACACATTATTTGCACAGTACTTAAGTACTTAGTCTCATCTCTTCTAACATATCTCTTAAAAAACATATTATTGAGAGGAACTGGGGTGGCTCAATCAGTTAAGCATCTGACTCTTGATTTCAGCAATCTCAGGGTGGTGAGATCAAGCCTCACGTCAGGCTCCACACTGGGTGTGGAACCTGCTTAGGATTTTCTCTCTCCTTCTGCCCCTCCCTCTTCTCACTCTCTCTCTCAAATAAATGAATAAAATCTTTTAAAAAATGTATTATTGAATTTTCAAACCCATCAAAAGTAGGGAGATGTGAACGCCTCATCCAGCTTCAGCAGTTATGTCTACTTGGCCCTTTAGGGGGAAAAAAATGTCTTTGTGATCTGAAGGATGATGGTAAGAACAAATTAATAACATCCTTTCCTTAAAGGATTTATTGAGGAGAGAAATTTTTTATATATTGACAGAAAAAATCTGGACTAAGGAAACACAGAGGTAAAATGTTAAGGGAAAAAAAAAGGGAAGGTTTTCACGGGATTTGCAATTACCTTGTTGCAGTATTTCTGAAACTCGTACTAATAGTAAATTCTACTTTATTGAACAAACAAACTATTACATATATTAACCAGCTCAAATCCTAAAGAAGTCTTAACAAATGCATAGGTTATTTTATACCTCCTTCCCAGATGAAATCTTTATCTTATTTATTTGTTATCAAAATAAATATCAATTGAATATCTACTATGACCTGCCCCTCCCGAGGCATTTTGAGAGGACTGGATTTGCAGCATTGAAAAAGTATAAGTCCTAATCTTGGGAACATTTTTCTTGATACTTCTAAATCATGTATTCCTCTCTTAATACTCAAAATGTCATTATTTTCCAATTTTCTTATATAAACTATTTGTAAGCTGTGATGTTCAATTTTATGTGTGAACTTAAATGGATCATGAGTACCTTGATATTTGGCTAAACATTGTTTGTGGAGGTATCTCTAAGAGTGTTTCTAGATGAGATTAGCATTTGAATCAGGGGACTGAACAAAGCAGATTTACCTCCCAGGTATGGGTGGGCCTCATCCAATCCACTGAGGGCCTGATTATAACAAAAAGGCAAAGGAGGAAAAACTTTGTTCTCTATACCTGAAAGCTAGAGTTGAGATACCGATCTTCTCCTGCCTTCAAACTAGGAATAATACTACTCTTAGCTCCCCTGGCTTTCAGGCCTTCAGACTTAGATTGGAATTTACAATACTAGCTCCCTAGGTTCTTAGGCCTTTGGTCCCAGACTGAACCACACCTGAGTCTCCAACTTGCAAGCAGCAGATTGTAGGACTTGGCCTTCATAAAATCTCTCTCTCTCTCCCCCCCCCCCCCCCATTGTCTCATATTGGTTGTGTTTCTCTGGAGAACCCTGACTAATACACAAGCTCAATCACATTCCATATTACTTTGTCCCAATAGTTTTATGTGGTAATGGTCAATAACACATGTATCAAGAATATATATATATTTTTTTAATGTAAGGGAATATGACATCAGTCTTTATATCTAATCCACTTTTATTATTCTATGTTATAAACTCATCTCCTCAATTTTAACTGAGATTACTTACTATAATCTTCATATAGGGACTCAAAAAGATAAAAATTTTCCTCTGATGTTAGAATTCCATTTATTTTTTGCCCCTAAAAAGAAACAATTATTTGAACCTCTTAAAGGATTAATTAACCTTTTCGTCTTTATACTTTTTTAAAAAAATCAGGACCCTAAACTGAATCCAGTTCTTCCAAAACTCTTTCCTTAATTTAGCATAGGCTTTCATTAGAAACCATAAGGAATGTAACTAATATAAGTAATTTTAAGGGACATGATCACTGACCACTCTGCATATGAAAATAAGTGATTGATTTATGGGGAAAAGAATGTTAACAAATAATCAGTGCATATGCTCATCTTGTCTAGTTAAAGTTCAGGCCAAAACCAATGCATAATAAATCCTTTTGTGTTTTAGAAAACGATGTACATTTCACCATACATTTCATTTTTCTCTGTACACATCTAAGCAAGTATGTGAGGAATAAGTAATTTTGTGAAGAACCTGTAAAACATTTTCTTTTGTGAAAGTAGACCTTGAAATATAGTTAATCTAATTAGGTAAGCTTGTTCTTTCCATGGAGTGTTAACTAACACAATAAATGATATTCTCTAGTATAGAACATACTGAGAATCCTCCAGTTGCCCATAGTGAGAGCTGTGGTGTCCTTACGGGATCTTCTCAAGAGGAACAGCACATCTTCTGGATTACCACTGCTTTCCACGGGCAGAGGGATGGCCTATGATGTAAAGTGCCTACTGTGCAACATGAGAACTGAGGACAGAAAGAATTCTAGTATTGTCATCTAGACTAGAATTTTGTTAAAATATATGTCAAATGTTTTTTATTACTTCTCTTTTGTTATGCATTTTGTTGTTATGACCATTATTTTGTAGCAAAGTTGCTGTCTCCATCCTGTCTCCATCTTAAGATTACAGTAAAACTGTTCAGTGCTAATTATTAACAGAAAGTAGTCATACATGAAACAAGTGACCCAATTACCTAGATAAATTATCACTTTTTAAATGGTGCACATGATCAGACACTGGGATATTTATTTCATTCCCAAGAGAACAAAGGTTTAGGTAGAATGTTGGAATGGTATAAAATGCCTGGTAGAAGTATTTAATGCCCAACTCTCTACCCCAGACCTGATCTAGGTTCTAGCCTCCACCAAAAACCAAACAAAAAATGTTCCATTTTTATCCCCAAAATGCCTGACATTATTACAGAAACCTACACATTACTTAAGCTTTGAAAGTATCATCCTAACTCTGATCATTTTACTTGTTCTTACATCATGAGGGATCCCCAGATAAGATGGAGGTTGCCACGAATACTTCCAATGAATCAATGTACAATGAATTGTCATTAAGAGATCCCAGATAAATGCACAATTACTTTGATAAAATACTGACAGGTTATACTTGTATGATGCTCATTGCTACAGCAGTGACTAGAGTAGCAGTTCTCAACTTTTAGAATGCATTAGAATCACCCTGTGAGAAGGAACAGTGATGCTATTGCCACTGGTCCAGGGATCATGTTTTGAGAACCTTTGTGCTAGAGTGGTATACAAGTTGAGTGTTAGGCCTCAAGAAATCCAATATAGTCAACCAGTAGTAGGTTTTAGATCATTTATGACTTTTATTAAGCCCAAACTGTCATAAAAACATCACAGCATTAGTTAGCTTCAAATCACAAAAACTTAGTATAGGATGGTTGGTGAAATGAGGTAGAGTCTTTGCGATTGAAACTGGTCTTGAGGTCATAATTGATATTCATAATCTCCATCCTTTACCATGTATTCTAGGTTTTTCTTACTCTTGACCAGCCCTTCAGCAGGTCCTGATTGCTTCTTGCTGGTGTGACTCCGACCTTGAGCTCCAAAGAAGTCAGAGCCCCTAGTTCTTTCATCTTGTTAGGCCATGTTTGCTGCAGTCATCTTCTTATAGTTATCACTAAGCATAGAAACACCAAACATCATACCAGTCAATTTCCTAACTACCTCCATTATAGAGAACTCATCTATTGGTAATCCTCAGTAAGTGAAGTTTAACTATGATATTATCAATCCAGTATACTATCTATGCCACAAATTGGTATGTATAATTTTGAGGAGAAAAAGGCATCAGTGCAACAGAGGTAGATGACATGGCAATCTGGCAACTTGTTCATGTAACTAATTTGTGCCCCATTGGGTCATCTTGGATCCATTCTTTAAGATATCGTTTTTATCATACAATGACTTGTTCCTGTGCCCAACCAAATGTATGACTCAAAGAATGTGATAATGCTCAGTTCACGATGGACAGCTCATTGCCCCATGATCAGGTATTCAGTCTCTACTGGGGCCTGATACTATGCCTGTAGGCATGCCAATTGGTAAATAGATCTCTTCTTTAGAAGGCATGGCCTTGCTCCAGAACCACAGTAGTCTGTACTGTGACCCTTCAATTGGGTTAACCTAGGGACTCCATACAGCATCTTAATCCATGACAGATACATCCCAGCAATATCTGATATGCTGCATAATACAACACAAGTTACTGGGAAGCTTGAACTTCAGTCTAGACCTATCACTGTCCTGTCTTACTCTGGACCCAGCTCAAAATTGGAAGCTGTCCAAGCCCTGGACATATGAACTGGAGAAGAATCCCCAAATATAGTATGCCACCTTGAAAATCCAATGAGGCCCATCAAAATTCTCTCGTAAGAGGTGCAAAGTTCAAAGCTTCCCTGTAATTTTATGGAGGATTTTTTAGCATGGTTCAGAATATCAGGCACTTAAAAATATCACCAGTATGACAAGACTTTAAATTGTATGGTATCATCTCTCATCTAACTGTTATTTGCATTCTTCATTAGGGTATCCAAAAATATTTACCAGTTCCTTTCAACAGTCACAATTAACATGATGTCACAAATATAGTGGACTGGTCTGTTGTTGCATGAAATATCAAAATAATAAAGGTCTCTGTGGTCTTTATCATCACAGAGAGCAAAAGAAATAATATCATCCCTAAGAAGAAAGTGAGATCTATGTGGAACAAGGTCTATGTGGCACAGTCCTATATATATATATATATATATATATATATATATATATATATATATAGTCTTATGTATATATACATTTATATATACATATATATTATTTTCTTTTTTAAGATTTTATTTATTTATTCATGAGAAACACAAAGAAAGAGAGGCAGAAACATAGGCAGAGGGAGAAGCAGGCTCCATGCAGGAAGCCTGATGTGGGACTCGATCCCAGAACCCTGGGATCACACCCCTAGCCAAAGGCAGACAGACACTGAACCACTGAACCACCCAGGCATCCCTATATCTATTATTTTCTATTATTTTCATTACGTATCTCTTGATTATAAGAGATTATAAGGAATTGGCTCATGTGATAATGAAGACTGGCAAATTCATATCTCCAAATGTGCAATGTGGTCTAGCAGGCTGGAGACTCAAAACAGTCAGTGGTGCAGATTAATTCCAAAAGCAGACTGTTGGAGAATTTTCTTGTTCAGGAGAGGTTTATAATTTTGTTCTAGTCAGGTCTTCCACTAATTAGATGAGAACCATCCACATTATGGAGGGCAATATGTTTTACTTTACTAATTAAAACATTAGACTTACCCATAAGTACCTTTGCAGAAACACCCAGAAAAAGGTTTGGCCAACTACCTGGACACCCCATGCCCTAGTAAAGTAGATACAGAAAATTAACCATAAGGGCTAGAATGAAAGATAAACCAGGAAGGTGTAAGGGAAGGGAATGAAAATACATCCAGTATGTCCTCTCTCCTGGAACTTTCAAATAGAGACAAGGTAAAAGTAACAGGTCAAAATAAACACCTGGTGTACAGAGAGTAGAGTAGTAAGAACAATCTGCCCTGAGTATAGGTAACAAGAGGGTACAATGTCTATAGAGAAGTTAATAACAAACTGATTGCAAGTTAGTCTGCCATTTTATTAACATCATGTTCCAGCAATTCTAAATAATGTGAAAGATAAAATACTCTTCCTTAAAAAAAACATCTTTTATAGGTCTAAATAAAAAAAAAATTACTGCTGTAGTTCCTGTTGAATTTTAATAGTATATACATACAACTTTTAAATTAGAAATTTTTACTTATCGTTTAATACATGTTGTACACTGTATCAATGTTAATTAAAAGTCCGGTTATACAGACCATGCCTGCTACACATATGCATTTTGAGATGAAGTTTATAACTGTTTTTGGAATAATTTAATCTCTCTTCAGATGCTTTTTGCATCTCTAACCCCTGTAGTATTGCATATTCTTGAATTTAAGCATTAGATTGGAAGTGAACAGTGATAGGATAGATTCTAAAATAAAGAAATGGAATTTGAATTACTTTTGTTTTCTCATTTTGTGTGCAAATTAGTCTCTGTAACCTTAGAGAGTTTATTCTTTGGGAAATATTAGTCTGTTACTTTCTTCTGATTTGTTTTTTTTCCTATTATTATTATTGATTTCATTTCATGATTATTATTGAAAATAAGAGAATAGGGGATAAAAATAATCTGTCCTAAGTGTGAAATAATAGATAAGGGATTAAAAATTAGCTGCCGCAATGTCGAAGGTACTGCACATGCTGCTGAGAATGTTCTAAGTGCTCTCTAAGCATAAGGAGGATAGGAGAGGAAAAACAGTACAGTAGCTGTGGGGTAAAGGAGGAACACAGAAAGGACTAGAAGAGATGCATTTCAGTTGAGCTTTGAAAAACAGTAACTTATGAACAGTATTCATTGATTCTTTTATTCATTTATTTATCCATTCATTCAATAATTCAGTGAATATGAATTGAGGTCTATCATATGTCAGGCACTATGTGTTGTGATGAGGACACACAAATGAACAAAATGCAATCACTGCTTGCCAAGGACCGAATATGTTCCCCCCCCCAAATTCACATGTTGAAATCTAACCTCTGTGTGTAGTATTAGGAGATGGGGTTTTTGGGAAGTGATTAGGTCATGAAAGGTTAGTCCTTATGAATAACATTAGGGCATCCTTATAAAAGAGACCCCAGGAAGCTCCCTTGTCCCTCCCACCATGTGAGGGCACAGCATAAGACAGCTGTCTCTGAATCAGGAAGCAGGCTCTCACTGGACACCGAATCTGCTAGCACATCAATCTTGGATTTCCCAGGCTACAGAACTATGAAAAACAAATTTCTGTGGTTTAGAAGCCAGCCAGTAAATGGCATTTTTGTGATCGCAGCCCAAATGGATTGAGGCAGTGTTCTCTGAGAATTTACAATATATGGTAAAATCAGGTGACAAAACAAATCACAAATGGCTAATTGCTATAATAGTGCTGTGATTGGCCAGAAATAGGGTTTCCTGTTTGCCCCAAGGTGGAATTTGAGTACATTGTTAAAGAAAGCTTTTAAAACTGTAAATATTTATTTATCTTTGAATGCCAGTGTATAGCAAAATGCATGCCACATGGTAGATATTCAGCAAATGTGTATGCATCCCAGTGAACTGAGGCATGTCAGAAGAGGGAAGAAGCAACCTGACATTAGTGGAGGGTGGATCATGTAGAGAGAGGGAAAAATGAAATTGGGAGGGAGAAGAGGCTAATTATTACAGGTCTATGTGTCCTACAAAGGATATTGAGATTTATTATGATTGTAATGCAGAACAGCTGAATGATCCATGTAGCCATTTGAGGCAATGATAGGAAATATGCATTTTGACTTACATAAAGAGGTGTTGAAATAGAAATTGTCCAAGATTAGAAAGTATCAAAATAAATAATGATAAATGCATAATTTGGATTATTGTGCATCCATTAAAATTATGCCTTTTGTAGAAAAGTTAATGATGAAATAAAATATCACCAGACAAAACCAGTCAAATTAAAACCTCATTGTGATTCTAATTTTGAAATGATTTGTGCATGTGTATGGGTGTGTGTGCACGTTTGTTTACATATATACTTGGAAGAAAAGAATCTAGGGAAAGTCTTTTAAAAATATTTATTGGGGGATCCCTGGGTGGTTCAGTGGTTTAGCGCCTGCCTTCGGCCCAGGGCGTGGTCCTGGAGTCCCTGGATCGAGTCCCACGTCAGGCTCCCTGCATGGAGCTTGCTTCTCCCTCTGCCTGTGTCTCTGCCTCTCTCTCTCTGTGTCTCTCATGAGTAAATAAATAAAATCTTAAAAAATAAAATAAAATAATAAAATATTTATTGAATGCCTACTTGATGCTGAGCACTCTTCTAAGGGTTTGAGATATATTAGTTAGAACTGGCAAAATTCTCTGCCCTCAAGCAGCTTAAAGTCTAAAGCAAGAAGTGGCTAAGTGAGAAGATAAATATATGATAGACAATGATTGGTAGATGATAGATTTGTATAAAAAGATGTTAAAGTAGAAATCGTCTGAATATATTTACATATATAGTAAATTAAAAGAGATAAGTGCTATGGGATAAGAGGGCAGAGTCAGAAAATTGGAAATATCACCAACAGATGGGGAGGATGACAGAGTATGCATAGTGGAATTTCAAAAGAATTGCCCAAGAGTAGGTTTTATCAGCAATGGAAATACACCAAAATCCTTATAGAAAGACTGTATGAGCAACATTTTTCTTATTTACTTACCAAATGGTTTAGAATAAATATGTACAGCTTTTTAAAAAAATATTTATTTATTCATTTGAGAGAGAAAAAAAGAGGGGGATAGCATGCAAGCAAGTGCGGGGAGGTGTAGAGGGAGAGGAAGAAACAGTTTCCCCACTGACCAGAGAGCCCAATGAAGAACTCAATCCCAGGCCCCAGAGATCATGACCCGAGCCGAAATCAAGAGAGTTGGAGGCTTTCCTGATTGAACCATCCAGGCACCTCAAACACGTACAACTTTTAAAGACAGAAAATAAAATATTATGACTCACTGATTATTGATCTGTCATCAGTCTTTGATTATTCAGTCAGACAATAATAATGGGACCAAGCTATGAATTGGGGAATCAATTTAAGAAGGTTTTTTATTTTTCCCAGATTCTGTAGAATATTGTTTCTTTTTTTTTTTTTTTTAATTTATTTATGATAGTCACAGAGAGAGAGAGAGAGGCAGAGACACAGGCAGAGGAAGAAGCAGGCTCCATGCACCGGGAGCCCGACGTGGGATTCGATCCCGGGTCTCCAGGATCACGCCCTGGGCCAAAGGCAGGCGCCAAACCGCTGCGCCACCCAGGGATCCCTAGAATATTGTTTCTTACCCAGGTAAAATATCTGTCTTTTGTAAGTTAAGTAATAAATAGTATAAATAAAAACAATGACATTGCTACTTTCTTTTAAAGTTTATATCTAAATAGAAGTGGGGAGATAAGATGGCAGAGTAGTAGGAGGACTCTAGGCTTGCCTTGTCCCTCAAAACTGTTAGATAAATATAAAATCATTCTGAACACTGAAGAATCAACCTGAGGACTGATAGAACCACCTCACAACTAGAAGGAGAGAAGATGCCACATCGTGGATGATAGAAGGTGTAGAGACATGATTTGTGGGAGAAAAGGGCCATGGGTGCTGGGTGGGGAAAGAGGAGATAGATAGACAGGAAAAGGAGGTTGTTGGGGGAGCACATGGGGATCACACAAGGAGAACACTTCCCTGAAAGCCATTGGCTGGGAAAATGAAAGGGGCTGATTATTGTGAGTTTTTACAACCAGCAGAGCTCAAAGCCTGGAGTTTTAGAGATCTGTGCCATGGATGGTGTTGAGTCTAGCAGGTGTTGCATGCTCTTCCTGTGGAGAAGGAGGGTGGCTAGCCCAGGGGGCTGATGGAGTGATCTGAGAATATTCTGGGATGCACTGGGAGAGACCGTTCCCTCTTCTTGGAAGACAGCTAGAAGAGGTGGGTGTCTTTGCCTCTCTGGGGACAAAATGGCCCATGGGTGCCATTAAACACCCCTGCCTCTCAGCATAGGGGCAGAGACTCCTGTTGTGGGCAGCTAAACTAGACACCGCCTTTTTGCTGTGCCTTACTCCAAACTCTTAGGCACTTGCACCTTGGTGCAACAGCCCTTCTTGGCACAAACCATCACTAATCCCCAGAGCAGTGAGACCTCCAGAGGACAGCACAGGTTTGCACCATACCAGATCCCTAAAGTTTGGAGTTTTAAAATTCAGCCAGCCACCTAAAATAGAATGCAGATGTACTGTACTGCCTGGCAGGCAAATGACCCAGGCACAGAAAATGTGAAGGCAGGCATCTGAGGGACACCTGGGACACATGAGGGGAGATTCACTCTTCTGGGGAGAGCTCTCTGGATAGCAATGGGTAGAGATGCCCTTGGCCTGGATCAAGGGAGAAAGATGAGACCATTCCCTCTATCCCTCAACCAAGTCTCTCAAGGTAAGCATACACTGACCTCAATAAACAGCACAGCACCAACAGTGGAAGTCTACCCTGCTTATACTAAGCCCTGCCCTCCTTCACCCTGTAGGTGTTACTTTACTAGGAAAAGTATGCCTGACAACCAGAGTTACAGGCCAGTCCCCAGAAGACCAGCACAAACCCCCACATGCACCACATCTACTGACCATAGAATGTTGCTAAGCTTCAGCTCTAGTGGAAATAGCATCAGGTGTCTTTTAAAAAGCAGACCAGAGCATACCTAGTTAAAACTCATCACACTCTGGCCAAGTCCAAACACTCCCCACTGTGGGCAAGCAGAAACCTGCAGAAGACTGACTTGAGGGATACAGTGGCCAAAACACAGCGACAGAATGTACACAGCATATACCAGAGACACTTCCTGAATCATCAGGCCTTGGACCGTATATGACTCGTCTTGATAAAGCTATTAGTCTCAGGAGCAGGAAACATTACAGGCTTTTCTAACACAAAGAAGATACAGAAATGTAGATAGAATGCCAAGATGGAGGAATTCATCTCAAAGGAAAGGGGGAAGAAAAGGTCACGACAGGGATCTAATCAAAACAGATATAAGTAATATGCTTGACCCAAAATTTAAAATGACAGTCATAAGGATACTAACCAGGCTTGAGAAAAGCATAGAAGACACCAGGGAATCCCTTACCACAGAGATAAAAGACCTAAAAACTAGTGAGGTCAAAATAAAAAATGCTGTAACTGAGATGCAAAACTGACTGTATATAATGACCACAAAGAGAGAAGAAACAGAGGAATGCATTAGTGTTATAAAAGATAAAATTTTATAACATTCATTATAAAATAATGAAGCCAAAAAGAAGAGGGAAGAATATTGGATCATGAATGTGGACATAGGGAATTCAGTGATTGCATAAAGTGTAATAACTTTCATAGGAGTCCTAGATGACTAGAGGGAAAAGGAACAAGAGGTTTATCTGAGGAAATTATAGCTGAAAACTTCCCTAATCTGGGGAACAAGATAGACATCCAAATCCAGGAAGCAAAGAGAACTCCTGTCAAAATTAACAAAATCAGACCAACACTAAGACATATTATGGTTAAATTTGCAGAATATAGAGATAAAGAAAAATCCTAAGAGCAGCAAGAGAAAAGTCCCTAATTTACAAAGGAAGACAATAAAGGTTAGCAGCAGACCTCTCCACAGAAACTTAGCAGGCCAGAAGAGAGTGACATGATATATTCAACATGCTGAATGGAAAACATATGCAGCCAAGAATACTCTATCCAGCAGGACTGTCATTCAGAATAGGAAAGATAAAGAGTTTCCCAGACAAACAAAAACTAAAGAAGTTCATGACCACTAAACCACCCTGTGAGAAATACTAAAAAAGCCTCTCTGAGTAGGAAGGAAAGACCAGAAATGACAAAGACTGGAAAGGAACGAGATAATCTCGAGAAACAATGACTAAACAAGTAATACAATGTCCCTAAATTCATATCTATCAATAATAACTCTGAATGTAAATGAAGTAAATGCTCCAATCAAGACAGATGATGACAGAATGGATTAAAAAAAAATACAAGACTTGGAGCACCCGGGTGGCTCAGTGGTTGAGTGTCTGCCTTTGGCTCAGGTCATGATCCCTGGGCCCTGGGATCGAGTCCCACATTAGCCTCCCTGCAGCGAACCTGCCTCTTCCTCTACCTATGTCTCTGCCTCTCTCTCTGTATCTCTCATGAATAAATAAATAAAATCTATATGCTGCCCACAAAAGACTCATTTAGATCTAAAGACACCTGCAGATTGAAAGTGAGAGGATAGAGAACCACTTATCACATAATGGACATCAAAAGAAAGCTGGAGTAGCCATACTTATATCAGACAAACCATATCTAAACCAAAGAACTGTAACAAGAGATGAAGAAGGTCATATGTCATAATGAAGGGTTCTATCCAAAAAGAAGATATAACAATTATAAATATGCTCCCAATTTGAGTGTACCCAAATATATGACAATTAATAACAAACATAAAGGAATTCATTGACAATAATACAATAATAGTAGAGGATTTTAACACCCACTTACAGCAATAGACAGATTATCTAAGCAGAAAGTCAACAAGGAAACAATGGCTCTGAATGACCCACTAGACAGATGGACTTAATAGATACATTCAGAACATTTCTTCCTAAAGCAGCAGAATACACATTTTTTTCAAGTGCACATGGGACATTCTCCAGAATAGACCACATATTAGGTCATAAACCAGGCCTCAACAAGTACAAAACATGGAGATCATACCATGCATATTTTCCAACCACAACACTATGAAACTTAAAGTCAAGCACAAGAAACAATTTGAAAAGACCACCAATACATAGAGGTTAAAGAACATCCTACTAAAGAATGAATGAGTCAATCAGGAAATTAAAGAAAAAGTTTAAAAAAATGCATAGAAATAAATGATAATGAAAACACAACACTCCAAAACATGTGGAATGTAGCAGAAGCTGTTACAAGAAGGGACTATATAGCAATATATGGCTACCTCAAGAAGCAAGGGAAATCTCAAATACACAACCTAACCTTACATCTAAAAGAGCTAGAAAAAGAACAACAACTGAAGCCTAAAACCAGCAGAAGGAAAATAATTAAAATTAGAGCAGAAATAAATGATATAGAAACAAACACCCAGTAGAATAGATCAATGAAACCAGGGACTAGTCATTTGAAAAAATTAATAAAATTGACAAACCTCTAACCAGACTTATCAAAAAGAAAAGAGAAAGGACCCAAATATTTAAAAATTCACAAACAAGAGAGAATAAATAACAACCAGCACCACAATACAATTATAACAGAATATTATGAAAACTTATATGCCAACAAACTGGATAATATGGAAGAAATGGATAAATTTCTAGAAATATATAACTATATTTAACAGACCAATAATCAGTAAAGAAATTGAATCAATAATCAAAAATCTTCCCACAAACAAAAGTCCAAGGCCACGTGGCTTCTCAGGGGAATCCTACCAAACATTTAAGGAAGAGTTAATATCTATTCTTCTCAAACCATTCCAAAAAATAGAAAAGGAAAGAAAACTTCCAAACTCTTTCTAAAAGTCCAGATAAAGAATCAACCAAAAAAAAAAAAAAAAAAAAAGAATTACAGCCAATATCCCTGATGAACATGAATGCAAAAATTCTTAACAACATACTAACAAACTGAATCCAAAAGTACATTAAGAGTTATTCCATCATGATCAAGTGGGATTTATTCCTGGGCTGCGAGGGTGTTTCAATATTTGTAAGTCAATCAATTTGGTACACCATATAAATAAAAGAAAGGATAAAAACTATATGATCCATTCAATAGATGCAGAAAAAGCATTTGAAAAAGTACAGCATCCATTTTTTGATAAAAACCCTTAATAAGGTAGGGATAGAGAGAACATACTCAACATCACAAAGGCCATGTACAAAAGACCCACAACTAATATCATCATCAGTGGAGGAAAACTCTACAGTCAGGAATAAGACAAGGCTATCCACTCACCATTGGTCAATATAGGATGGGAAATCATAACCTCAGCAATCAGACAACACAAAGAAATAAAAGTCATCCTAATCAGCAAGAAAGAAGTCAAACTTCCACTATTTGCAGACAACATGATACTCCATGTAAAAACACCTGAAGGACTCCACAAAAAAATTGCTAGAACTGATACATGAATTCAGTTGCAGGATACAAAATCAATGTACAGAAATCTGTTGCATCTCTATATATCAATAATAAAGCAATAAAAATAGAAATTAAATAACTGACCCAATTGATATTTGCACCTAAATCCATAAGATATATAGGAATAAACCTATTCAAAAGGTTTATTTTAAAAGATCTGTACTCTGAAAACTATAAAATGCTGAGGAAAGAAATTAAAAATGACACTAAGAAATGGAAAACCATTCCATCCTCATGGATTGGAAAAACAAATATTGTTAAAATGTCTATACTACCCAGAGCTTTCTATGCATTCAATGCATTTCCTATTCAAATACTACCAGCATTTTTCACAGAGCTAGAACAAACAATCCTAAAATATGCATTTTAGGATCCCAAATAGCCAGGGCAATCTTAAAAAAGAAAAATCTGGAGACATCACAATTCTAGACTTCAAGTTATATTACAAAGCTTTAGTCATGAAGGCAGTATGGTACTGGCACAAAAACAGACATATAGATGGATGGAACACAATAGAAAACCCAGAAATGGACACAAAACTATATTGCCAACTAATTTTCAACAAAGCAGGAAAGAATATCCAGTGGAAAAAAGACAGCTCTTCAATAAATGGCGTTGGGAAAACTGGACAGCATCTAGAAGCACGTAGAAGAATGAAACTGGACCACCTTCTTACACCATACACAAAAATAAATTCAAAATGGATAAAAGACCTACATGTGAGACAGGAAACCATCAAAATCATAGAGGAGAATACAACAGCAGCCTGTTTGACATTGGCCATGCAACTTCTTACTAGATACATCTCCAGAGACAAGGGAAACTAAAGCAAAAATAAACCATTGGGACTTCACCAAAATAAAAAGCTTCTGCACAGCAAAGGAAACAATCCACAAAACTAAAAGGCAATCTTCAAAATGGGAGAAGATATTTGCAAATGATACCTCTGATAAAGGGTCAGTACCCAAAATGTATCAAGAATTTATCAAAATCAAAACCCCAAAAAAACACAAATAATCTGGTTAAGAAATAAGCAGAAGATATGAAGACATTTTTCCAAAGAAGACATACAGCTATACAACAGACACATGAAAAAATACCCAACAGCACTTATCATTAGGAAAATACAAATCAAAACTACAATGAGATATCACCGCACACCTGTCAGAATGGCTAAAACGAAAAATTCAGGAAACAACAGATGTTGGCAAGGATGTGGAGAAAGGGGAACCCTCTTACATGGTTGTTGGGAATGCAACCTGGTGCAGCCACTCTGGAAAACAGTATGGATTTCCTTAAAAAGTTAAATATAGAACTACTCTGTAATCCAGCAATTGCCCTACTAGGTATTTACCCAAAGGATACAAAAATACTGATTCGAAGGGATATACATACAGCCCTATATTTATAGCAGCATTATCAACCATAGTCAAGTAATGAGAAGAGCCCAAATGTCTATCAACTGATGAATGGATAAAGATGTGGCATATATACAATGGAATATTAGCCATAAAAAATGGAATCTTGTCATTTGCAACAATGTGGATGGAGCTAATGTGTATTATGCTAAGTGAAATAACTCGGAGAAAGACAAGTACCATATGATTTCATTCATTTGTGGAATTTAAGAAACAAAACAGATGAACATAGTAAAGGAAGAAAAGAGAGGCAAACCACAAAATAAGCTCTTAACTATAGGGAACAAACTGAGGGTTGCTGGTGAGAATAAAGATGGGGGCAATGGGTTAAAAAGGTGATGGGCACTAAGGAGGGCACTTGTGATGGGCACTGGATGTTGTATGTAAGTGATGAATCACTAAATTCTACTCTTGAAACTAATATTACACTATATGTTAACCAACTAGAATTTAAATAAAAACTTGAAAGAAAAAAGTATAATAGGATATAAAAACTGAAAACAAAACAAAAATAAATAAATAGTTTATATCTAAATAATGTGACTGTTTCCCCCTCCTTCCTAGCAGATAGGCCTGTAGAGGAAGGTAAAAGCCTCTTCTAGACTAATGAAACTGTTTCACTTAAATGTAGTCACAGAGAGAGAGAGAGAGAGAGAGAGAGAGAGGCAGAGACACAGGCAGAGGGAGAAGCAGGCTCCATGCAGGGAGCCCGATGTGGGACTTGATCCTGGGACTCCAGGATCACGCCCTGGGCCAAAGGCAGACGCTAAACCGCTGAGCCACCCAGGGATCCCCTAAAGTGTTAAATTTAAATCATGTCTTGGATATGTTTTAAGCTGATCCATCAGGGAGGTGAAAAGGATAGGAGAACAGATAAAACAAGATGGTATAATGCCAAAGTTGAGTGATAGATATATACCACTCTCTTTGGGTTCAATATACGAATATTATGTTTGGAATATTTTTTTTAAGATTTTATTTATTCAATCATGAGAGACACAGAGAGAGATAGAGAAAGAGAGGCAGAGACACAGGCAGAGGGAGAAACAGGCTCCATGCAGGGAGCCCGACGTTGGACTCAATCCCCAGTCTCCAGGATCATGCCCTGAGCTGAAGGCAGGGGCTAAACCACTGAGCCACCCGGGCTGCCCCAAATGTTTTCTTTCTTTTCTTTTTTGTTTTATTTATTTATTTATTTTTAATTTATTTATGATAGTCACACAGAGAGAGAGAGAGAGAGAGAGAGGCAGAGACACAGGCAGAGGGAGAAGCAGGCTCCATGCACCGGGAGCCCAACGTGGGATTCGTTCCCGGGTCTCCAGGATTGCGCCCTGGGCCAAAGGCAGGCGCCAAACCGCTGCGCCACCCAGGGATCCCCCCCCAAATGTTTTCTATACTTCATAATGAAATCATTTTATGGTTAAAATAGTCAGTAATAATATTCCTTCACTTTTATATTATTTTTAGGACAAAATAAAACCTTCTATGCTTTTTTAAGGCAAGACACCAGCATCCCATTTACATTTGGGTTACTAACAAGTAGCTTTACCTCCTCAGTTTGAACTTTGTCTGCATAGCTCATATTCCTACAGAGGTAGCATGACCCTCAGCCTCAGACTGCATATTAGGACTCCTAATTTTAATTCCCAATGTCATCTCAGTATGTGTTTACATTGGTTTTAAAGTATGGTGTCCTTTTTTTTTTTTTTTAAACTTTTAATCCCTTTTATCTGTTTCTCCCATCTCACCACAATATCTTTCTATAATCAACTCTGAAACTTGATTTGAGATATTTGTCAAAGAGATCCACTTTAAACTAACCAGTACCCAGCAGCAATATGCTGGAGATTGCTTGAGGGGGACACATATTTCCAGATTCTCTGAGCTAATGATGATCAGCAATCCAGACCAAATCATTGGGAAAAGAGCAGGACCTCACACAGCTAGACATCCAAGAAGTCTCAGACATGTATGCTATTCCTCATTTGTGGATCCTGGTCTAAGGCAGCAAATCTCAGGTGAATTTCAGGCACCTCCTCTTCTGCCCATGCCCTGCAGCCAGAGTCTGCTAACAACACACCTGAAAGTCAAAGTTGGGATTATTCATTCACTGTACGTAACAAGGGAAACCACATATAGTGGGGAACTGTGGGGTGTCTTACTAAGAAGGAATTGGAAGGGACTTCCAGGATTTGGGCCTAAGGTGATTTGGGAGGAGTGTTGAAGGAAGCAGGGTTTGTTCTAGTTTGGGTGCTCTTAGAAAGGGGAGGCAATACTATGATTAGGTATCTTAATAATTTTTATAAACAAAGAGGGGGGGCAGTAAAGAAGAGCTGAGGCTGTGATAGGTAAAGAGGCAGCATTCTGCACTGTTAGGTGATAGGTAGGGATATTTGATAATGTTTGAGGTTTGCACAATGGCCTTCTTTTTTTTGGGGGGGGGATTTTATTTACTCATTCTAGAAAGACAGAGAGAGAGAGGAGAGAAGCAGAGAGGGAGTGATAATCCAACTCCTCCCTAAGCATGGAGCCCTACACAGGGCCCAATCCCACAACCCTGAGGTCATGACCTGAGCTGAAACCGGGAGTCAAACACTTAATCAATTGAGCCACCTAGATGCCCCACACAATGACCTTCTACCTGATTGTGCTCAAATGAATATCGAGAGCAGGCTTGTTTTTGTATCAATTCACCATGTTCACAAAAAGAACCTTGTCTGACTCTACGTAGATTATGTTCCATTGGTAACCTCCAGCCAACCTGTAAAGGCCAGGCCAGCTTCTTGTAACCTCGAGGCACATACACTAGGCTCGGCTATTAGGTATTGCTTTTTTCCTTCTCAAAGTTCTATATTTCTATCAGCTTGAAACATTATAGAACCATTTATATGCATCGAAAATGATTAATATTGACAATTTCATATGGTTCAACCAACATTAACTTAGATGAAGAGGATGTTATACTTAGTCAACACTAACTTAAAATATACCAAGTATGCCTTTGTTATATTACAAAATTTAAGTTCAGGATGCTATTTTTAATAAAGAATCAATATACGAAAGGTTCATATCAAGAACACGATCTATATTCTACAGCCTGATATAGTAGAAAGAACACATAGAGGCTTTGGATGACTGAATTCAAGTTCAGAACTACAACATATTAATTATATAACATCGGATAAGTCATATAATCTCTCTAACTCTTTTTAAGATCACTTATAAAACATGCCTAATCGTTACTTAAATGCCTAAAAAATACTAATCATTCAATAAAAATTAGTATTATTTCCTTCCCTGTAAGTCTGCAACTTAAGACAATCTCCATTATGTTTGTTCAAAGTTCACTGTGTAATTACCATAAAGAACTCTTCCTAAAGAATATGTTTTAAAATACTTTTTAAAGATTTATTTATTTGTCTATTTGAGAGAGTGAGTGAGCATGAGTAGAGAGAGAGGTAGTGGGAGAAGCAGACTCTCCACTGAGCAGGGATCCTGGGACTCCAGGATCATGATCTGAGCAGAAGGCAGACTGTTGATTGATTGAGCCACCCAGGCACCCTAAATTATTTTTTGATTTTTTTATACAAATGCATGATATCTGGTGTCACATAAAACTTTCCTCATCATTTAGGCCCCAGTTGTCAAAAATTTCTCTTTCTCAAAGAAACATTCTAGTTCAGGTGTTAGTGGCCAGTGCAATAACTGTTTCAAATTCCTGATCCAACCAGTTCCATTATTTATTATTTCCAAGCCTTCTCTTATCTTTATTTTAAGTACCTTCTATATCTGTTTCTTATTTTATAAAGCCACCTCATATTGTATTTGAATATTGGAGAAGTATGATTTAAATATCCTTTGGTGGGGGATCCCTGGGTGGCTCAGTGGTTTAGTGCCTGCCTTCAGTCCAGGGCATGATCCTGGAGTTCCGGGATCAAGTCCAACATCAGGCTCCCTGCATGGAGCCTGCTTCTTCCTCTGCCTGTGTCTCTGCCTCTCTCTCCCTCTCTCTGTGTATCTCATGAATAAATAAATAAAATCTTAAAAAATAAATAAATAAATAAATAAATAAATAAATATCCTTTGGTTTCACAACTGGTTTTTCCTTAGGTGGAATAAAAGCTTTGTTTCTTTCCCCTTGTCTCTTACTGAGAGCTTCTGCTTGTTTAGCCTTTATGGCTTCCATTTTCTGACGCTTCTTTTGACATATATATATATATATATATATATATATATATATATATATATATAGTAACTTATCCCTCCAAATGCTCATGAAATTCAAGAAGGTAAAACAATTGACTATTAATCATGTAATGTAAAGTAACATGATATATGACCTGAATAAACATGTAATAGTATTTTATATGCCATAGCATTTTTTGTGCACATTTTATATACTTACAGGGTTTGAAACGTGTGATGATAATTTCTGATTATCAAAATTTTAGGGGAATTTATGAGAGGAGGGTTAGTTAGGCAAACTCCAGCTACCATTGCTGTAATTGGTCTTGAGGCCAAACTAATAGTCATCAAGTCTTTCCTAGCCCCACCCATCAGAAACTCCCTTCCCTTCAGATAGAACTTCTATTGACGTAAGTTATGTGGATAGCTGGTGGATTGACATCAACTATCCATCTCATCCTTATCGCTTGGCTGTTTAGTGTCTCTTCCACAGTGGATTCTCTCTGGTGTGATTTACAAAAAAGTATTTTGTTCATTCCCATTGGTCTAATTAGATGCCACTTCTCCGGACTTCCCTGCCTCATCTTCCCCAACTAACTAGCTATGCTATACACCATCACCCATGAATTTCTAAATGTCTTTACCTCAGGCCACTTTCCTCTTTCTACAGAACAGATGACCAGCTGCCCTGTCTGCAGACTAATGCATTGACAAGATTTCTACCTACCACTTCTCTCCCAGCTACTCAAACATGGTTGCAGTATAACATCTAGAGTACTTGCCACTTCTTGCCCATCTGCTCCAGTTAATTTGTCATCAATGGCATCAGTGTGTTGTTCTGTAGAATGTTGAAATATAGTTCAAGTCCTCTTGGATAAGACCATGAATAAATTCTGTGAATATCAACTGCTTCTGATAAATTCTTGATGGGTATTAAACACGCAGGCACTCACTCAATTGATTGCTACTTACATACCACATACCATGGTTAACTAAATTGCTATCTTAATCTACTCTAGTAAAGATACCAACATACAGCACAGAATACTTCTTTGATGCACCATTTTGGCTGAGAGGGTTAGGGCTGTTTCAGGGACTTTCATGTAGCCTTTCTACCATAATAGCTTTTACTTTATTGTAATGTCTCTTATTGTTAAGTCAAGCAACCAGTATGAGAATTTTGTCAACTGGTAAGTAGGTCTGTTGCAATGATACATTTGGAAAATTGGAAATGACTCTCAAATTTCTCACGGTGAGGTGTACCTGGATAAGGACTCCTTTTGTTACTTTATTCACATGTGGCCCTACTCTAATAGGGATCTATACTGGTACATTGAGTCCTAAGGTATTTGAGACAACTTGGACCCAAAATCCAATAATCCTTGAAAAAGTTACATATATTCCCTATCCCTAGTATATGGTTACCTGAGTAAATAGCTATAATCTCTTTTACTCAATTTACAAAGATATGAAAATCTACTCATAGATCTAAGCTTTGGAAAATAAAAGGGATCTTACTCTTAGATTTTCTTAGCATATCACACATCCTCATGTTCCCACAGTGCCTGACATGTTACAAGTGCCTAATTAATGTTTGTTGGAAAATGAAAAGAAAAAAAAATAATCATGAATGGAATATACTCAAACTTTAGATAAAACATAAAAAAATTTTAAAGCAACAAACTGGGGGAAATATCTGTAATAGAGAATAAATGGCTAATATACTTACGTACAAAACAAAGACACAATTTTTAAAAAAACTGGTAACTATAGACATTCTTGTTTTAACATCTGTGTGGTACTTACTCCTATGCAGTCAAATATGGCTCAATATTTACTTCTGCATTTTGATCATAAGCATGTAGGCTCTTCAGTTATGACATTGTCAAGAAAGCTAATGTAAGAAGAATTAATATGAACACATCAAATTCAAACATCATTCAATTGCTGTCTCACTATTATTAACTTTATCCCTAGAACTAAGATTAATTCTGTTGATCACTGAAATGATTATCTGGTTTTATTTTCAAAGAGTCTTGCTAAATGCTTTGCTTCCCATATTTGTCAAGTTTCTTTAGGCTGCAGTTAACCTACTTAATGCAGAGAAGTTCAAAAAACTGCAAATGCAAATATAGGATGAGAATAGGTCGTTGAGAAAATACTGCCTTTTAAAAATTTCCGATGCTTTGTGAAATCCTATGTGAAGTGATTCAGTAGATCAAATGTGTCTGTAAAGTCATTTGTCCTAATGACTAAAACTTCATTTTATATATTTTATATATCTTTGTGGGTAAAGGATTGAAAATCCGGTCAGTGAAATGAAAATGGAGAACAGATTAGTTAAGGAACAGGCTTCAAAGAGGAATTTATCATTCATTTGTTTTGGTTTTTGTCTTTTTTTTTTTTTTCATTTCCCAAATATTCATTGATCCTGACTGCTAGATATACAAGATAGACAAGATGGATGTTGTCCCTGCCTCAGCAGAGATCGTATTTCAGTGGAGCACTAAGGCAATAAACAGGTAAACAAATAACACAATTACAAATAGGATGAGTACTCTGAAGTGTATATACAGTGTGCTCTCAGAAATAGGGGCTGAGGTGAGCTTAGAACCAAAAAGAGAACAGTACGGGAAGCCTTTCTGAAGAATTTATACTTAAGCCAAAACCTGAAAATGAGTCAAACATTGGGAAGGGCCTGGACTGTTCTCGAAATTGGCACGGAACTAGTGTATCAAGAGCACAAACCAAAAAAATGGAGTGAAAGCCACAGGTGGTGGAACAAATCTCAGGGCTGTTTGAAGATTATCTTTTTTTTTTTTAAAGATTTTATTTATTTATTCTTGAGAGATAGAAGGAGAGACAGAGCCAGAGACACAGGCAGAGACAGAGCCAGAGACACAGGCAGAGGGAGAAGCAGGCTCCATGCACCGGGAGCCCGACGTGGGATTCGATCCTAGGTCTCCAGGATATCGCCCTGGGCCAAAGGCAGGCGCCAAACCGCTGCACCACCCAGGGATCCCTGAAGATTATCTTTTGACTATAAAGAAGGTTTCATTACATAAAGTAAGCCCACATTTCCACAGTTGCACCTTGCATTATTTAAAATATGCCTTATCATATCTTCAAAATAAATGAAATGAAAGAAAGCAAAATGCAAAACTGCATGTCATCATCCACCTTTACATGCATTGAATATCCAGGAATGCTATATGAGAAACTGACAGCATTGGTTGTTCTAAGGAGAGTAACTAGATGGCTATGGAAGAGGTGTAATTGCATGTGCTGTGCACACTATCACCTTATCAATTTTGTCATGTACTTGCATTGTATTTAAGAAAAAAAATAGTAATTTTTAAGTTTGAAATGTTAATTGTTTTTTAGTGTTTCATTATGGAGATTCAGTCCAAGCTTGCCTAATTTTGTCCTGATTTCCCATTGGTCTCTGAAAATAAAGTACATTACAGAGAGGCTTTCAATAAAGGACGACAGAGATGCAATCTCCTCTTTAAAAACTATACTGTTTTATTAAAGATCCTTTGAAATTATCAGAGTAATTTTACTGCTTTGAAAAAGATTTTTTGCTAATCAGGTTCTGAACATACCAGTTATTTAGTAAAACCAGAAAAAAAAATCACAAGATCTTTAGCTGCCTCACCAATCAAATGAGAGGCTGGAGCTAGATGATTTACAGGTCCATTGTGGTTCTAAATTGCTATGATTTTTGCAATGCCTTCATTCATTCACCAAGTATTTAATGATTCCTAATATGAACCAACTAGGCCTAGGGAAGTCATAGATGTGTTCTATGATAGAGAATTATATATATTTATATTAAGTTATATATATTTGCCCAGTATTTTTTCTCCACTTCTTGCATAGTTGTAGTATTTCAAGTGGACAAAGATTGGTAGCCAATCTGACTCCATCTCCCAGCCTGTAGAGCAATGTTACTGGAAGTGATGTAGATATCAAATTCCAGGTCTTGCACCTCCTCTTTACCTTGTCCCTTTTCTCTCACAGACCAAAACAGAGACATAGCAGCAGAAGTTAGGGCAACTACCTTAGATGACCAGATGGAGAGATATTGGAAAGATAAAGAAAGTATCTGATAGGAGCATTTGTCCTGACATTATGGAGTTGCTATGTCAACTGTGAACTGCTATGATCAGATGGATATGAATAAATCTATCTTCCTTAAGCCACTTTATTTTTGTCCATTTGGTTTTTAGTTATAGCAACTTCATTGTATCTTTTTTTTTAAGATTTTTTATTTATTTATTTTTGATAGAGAGAGAGAGAGAGAGAGAGAGAGAGGCAGAGACACAGGCAGAGGGAGAAGCAGGCTCCATGCCGGAAGCCCGATGTGGGACTCGATCCTGAGACTCCAGGATCACGCCCTGGGCCAAAGCAGGCCCTAAACCACTGAGACACCCAGGGATCCCCTCATTGTATCTTAACTAATATCAAGTTCTTGCAACAGAGAAAGTCATAATAAAAAACAAGAGAATGTCAGCAAGCGATTGTAAAATTAATCATTAATCTGCAAGTGCTTTAAAAATAGAATAAAGCAAAATGCCTGGGTGGCACAGTCATTTAAGCATTGGACTCTTGGTTTCAGCTCAGGTTGTGTTCTTAGGATCATGATTTCAGAGTTATGATCTCTGGGTTGTGGGTCGTGAGATGAAGCCCAGCATAGGTCTCCATGCTCAGTGTGGAGTCTGCTTAGGACTCTTTCTGACCCTCCCCGCCACACTCTAAAATAAATGAATGAATCCTAAAAAAAAAAAAAAAAAAAAAAAGTATTAAGTGAGTATTCCAGGGAAAAAAGGATCAAGTTACTTTGCTTAAGGAGATCAAGAAAATGTTCACAGGAAAACAGAGACATTTGGCTGGGTCTTCAAGGATAAATAATATTTTTTCTAGATATAAAAAAGATAAGGATATCCCTGGAATGTAATATTCACAAATCATGACAAGACATATCTTCTGTTGAAAATATTGAAAAGTTCATGGTGACTGACATTTGAGGTGTATATGAGAAGAATGGTAACATATGTTAGCTAAGTTGAGTGAGATTTCGAACGCAAATAAATTTGGCCTTTTTCCTTTAGGTCATGGTGAGTCAGCAAGATTCATAAACAGGAGAGTGACACCAGATTTGTTCCTTAGGAAGTTAACTCTGATAACAATTTGAAAGGTAGATAGATTGGAGCAGGAAGACACATATGAGCAAGACTAATTTTAACTTCATGTATAGTACGTAACTTGAATAAGAAGACATATACATTTTTCATATTGGCTTATTAATTATTAAGAATTTACAAGATAATCAAATTTAACCACCCTTCTTGCTTTTTCTGTATTTATATATTAAAGATATTAGCAGAACCTTATGAAATACAGTAAAATTATTGTTAACAGGAGTAACAAATACGAATGAAAACTTAATTCATGTGTGTATATTTATACACATATACATATATGTGCAGAGAGAGAAACAGAGACAAAGAGGAAGTGAGACTAGCAGGCAGATATAATGGAAGCTTCACGTGTGTATATATGTGGATATCATTAATAAGTGCATTTCTAGAGGAAATTTACATATGTTCTGATCTGTGTGTAGGTAGAAGGCAGAACCAACCTAATAATTGATCTGTCCTGTCAGATAAGCATTCCAAGAGAAGACCAATTACACTAAGACCAAATTATACTTTTCAATTACACAGGTGAATCAATCCAACTCAACATGTCAAAGCATAAAAAAATGTTTTAGAAAAGACAGGCAACATACTAAATTTCCCTACCTATTACCTAGAAGTAAGTACTACTCGGAAGAGTAAAATGTCATTCTGTCAATATCCCTGAGCTTATGAAGGTTTCCCAGCCCCATCCATCAAGGTGCCTTCCACTTCACTATCAAACACTTCCCCAAAATATATTACCTTGTGAATTATCTTTGGAATGCTTTGAATCCAAGAATAAGGCAATAGTAAAATAATAGCATTCAGAGACCCATCAATGTTCCCAGTACATAAAATTTCATCTTTCTCTTCCTGCATCTTTTGTTTCATTTTTAAATCTTGCCTTCCTGAATTAGGGTATGTCATGAATAGGCTGTGATTAATGCATCGAACTATGTAATATCCAAGGAAGTAGAGTAAAAAGGAAAAAGGGAAAAAAAGAAAGAAACTTGTCTACCTAGTCATGCCATTGTGGCTCAAAATTTGAGGAATATGGAGTGATATGAAGCAGGAGTAGTTATTTGGGGCAGACCATGCAGAGATTTTAGACCAACTTAAGGTTTGGTATCATTATCCTGGTAATGATGGGATGCCAGGGAGGGTCTTAAGCAGAAGAGTGTTATAATCGGATTTGCATTTCTTAAAGGATCTCTCTGGCTCCAGTTAGGAAAATGAGTTGCATGACAATAAGGAGAAGGCAGGACAGATAAGAAGCTACAATCATAAACTAGTAGAGACAAAAAAATTAGTTTCAGTTACGATGTGGTGAAAGCAGAGATGTGGAAACATACGAGAGATATCTAGAAAGTAAAACTGACAGGGCTTTATGAGAGATTAGATAGAGGAATAGAAATAAAGAGAAGTGCAGACTAATAATAATATCCTACAATAGCATGGCTATTTGCTACACACAGAACTTTTTGTGTTTGTTTCACTCAATTCTGACACTGTGGGGCAGCCCCGGTGGCTCAGCAGTTTAGCGCCTGCCTTCGGCCCAGGACCTGGTCCTGGAGACCCGGAATCGCGTCCCGGGTCGGGATCCCTGCATGGAGCCTGCTTCTCCCTCTGCCTGTGTCTCTGCCTCTCTCCCTCTGTGTGTCTCTCATGAATAAATAAATAAAATCTTAAAAAAAAAAAATTCTGACAGAGTGGAAGACATGACAATTGTTATCACTCTCAATTTTATGGAAGAGTAAACAGAGACTGAAGAAGTTAAGTGACCTAACCAGGGTCTTAGGCAGCTGGTAGTATTTGGAGCTTGTGCTTGAACTCAGGAATTCTTCTTTAAGTTCAGGATACTTTCTATTGAAAACCCACCAATCTGCCCTTTTTCTGAGAAGCTAGTCCCTGAGAAGGCCCTTGGATCACAACTGGGTGTTAATTTATCTACTCACCTCTCAATTCTAATCTCTCTGGGCAATGAGCCCAATCGATTTGGCAGGAACTTCAAAGCAAAGAAATGCAAGGCCACAAGCCACCCAGCATTCAAAAATGAGAGGAAAACAAAACAAAGAGAAAAAGAAAACCAGAGAACCCTTCTGCACCGTAACTCTAGAAGGAAGCATAACTGGACATGGTTAAATCGTCCTTAAACGTTATACGTCACCAGAGTCATGGAAGATAACAATAGAAATCAATCCCCTGTAAGACAGTGAGCTCAAAGTCCAGTTATCCCAGCATATGTGTCAATGAGTTTCTTGTATGGTAAATAATGCTAAACATTATAAGCCTTTTTACTACTAGCACAATTATTAGTAAGCATTTTTGGATTAATAAATGATGTGGGAGCAACTGATTAACTGAAAAAGCGTCCACCCATGTAAGTGGTACATAGTCAAAATGGCTCTCCATTGTTTTATATAGCATAATAAGGAATTAAAAAAAAAAGTTTGCACTTATGATTAGAAAGAGAAAGATGCAGTTACCTGAAATAACTTCAGTAATTCTGGAAATTTTCCCATTTAATAAACTTCTAATCTAGCCTAGAAAGTAAAAAATTACCAGAGTCAGTAGAAGCTATGAGTAAATTCCTCCCTAATTTGATCCACCTGCTACCAAATGAAGCTATCTCTTCTTGAATTTTGTGTTTAGCATTCCCCTGCCTTTTTTTTTTTACTCACTAGACATAGATATATATTCCTAAGTAACATGTTATTTTGTCTTCTTTCTGAATTTTGGTTTTGAAATTCTATCATAGTTTTCTGTGATTTTTCTTCCTAACTTCAAGATTCTAGTTCAAAATTATTTTATTTGTTTATTTTAAAACATAAATCATTGGCAAACTGTAGCTTTGGTTTACTTTATTATTGATTACATAATACTTGGAAAATACCTAAACTTAGACCCTAACACAACTATGCCCTATATGATATTGTCTTTAAGAATACACCAACCTAAAAGAATAGGATAATCAAAAAAATTATGAAAATGCTTAATCAACAACTCTCATCTAGTCAGAGAGAATCCTACCCACGTTGGCCCCATCTAGTACAGACCATAGCCATCATATCATTACTGAGGTTCATGGATGAATGAAGGACTTTTCTTGGTTTTCATCAAGAAACTGGAAACAGTCTTAAAAAGGAAACTAACCTTGGGGGTGTCTGGGTGACTCAGTTGGTTGAGCATCTGACTCTTGATTTCAGCTCAGGTCATGATCTCAGGGTTGTGACATTGAACCCCCCTTAGGGATCTGTGCTCAGCAGGAATCTGCTGGATATTCTCTCTCTTCTTCTTCTTCCTCTGCACTCCCCAAAAAGAAATAAATAAGTCTTGAAAGAAAGAGAGAGAAAGAAAGGAAGGGAGAGGAAAGAAGAAGAAAGAAAAAGAAAGAAGAAGAAAGAAAGAAAGAAAGAAGAAGAAGAAGAAGAAGAAGAAGAAGAAGAAGAAGAAGAAAGAAAGAAAGAAAGAAAGAAAGAAAGAAAGAAAGAAAGAAAGAAAGAGAGAGAGAGAGAGAGAGAGAGAGAAAGAAGAAAGAAAGAAAGAAAGAAAGAAAGAAAGGAAGGAAGAGAAGAAAGAAAGAAAGGAAAGAAAAGAAAGAAAGAAAGAAAGAAAGAAAGAAAGAAAGAAAGAAAGAAAGAAAGAAAGAGCCTTTGAAAGTTCAAAGCAGAAACTGAAAGAAGAAACGCAAGTTGCCTGCCTTTTAGAGGGCTACTGGGAGCTATCCCTGGTGCTGCCCCAGAATCAATCTGTCTACTACTGGGGCTGTTTGGCCCCAGGAAAACTTCACTACTGAGTTGAGATAGATTGAGCCTCAACTGGTTGCACTGCTGGATCTAACCAAACCCCTAGCTTCAGTTCTACAAGTGACTGTGCTGTGCCCTGTGCCCTGTATCTCTAGCACACCTCTCCTTTTGCTTCATTTGTGCCACATCCCTCTTGAAGCACCCCCATCACCACTACCACTACCAACACTACAACAACCATATTTTAAAGGCCTGCTGTCTCCAGGCACTTGCTAATTATTTATATTGATATCTCTCTCCTTATCTGCAAAAGAAGAAAAAAAGAGACCTGTACAATGGTATTTATTTCACAGATGAAGCAGCAGGCTTAAGAACAGATAAATTCAGGGGTGTCTGTGTGGCACAGTCAGTTAAGTGGCCAGCTCTTGGTTTCAGCGTGGGTCATGATCTCAGGGCTGTGAGACTAGCCCAGAATGATGCTCCGTGCTCAGCAGGGAGTTTGCTTGAGATTGTCTCTCCCTCTCCCTCTGCCCCTCCTGTTCATGCATGCCCACTCTCTCAAAAATAAATAAATAAATCTTTTTTAAAAAGGACACATAAATTCGAAGTTATACATCTACTAATAGGCAAGGCTTCACAAAATGTTTGCCGGACGTCAGAGCTATAACCAATTTCCTACTCCTTTCACTATAAACTACTTGAATGGCACTTCTTTCTAGAATCTCTGAATCTCCTTCCCTTTCTTGGGACAACACTAGCTTGAGCTCAATTGTATTATAACACCATTTAAATGTACAGGCATACCTCAAAGATTTTTCCAAGTCTCATTCCAGACCACCACCATTATTTGCAGGTCTCATTTCAGACCACAATAAAGCAAATATAATAAAGTGAATCAAATGAATTTTTTGGTTTTCCAGTGCATATAAAAGTTATATTTGCACTATACTCTAGTCTATTAAGTGTGCAATAGCATTAGGTCTAAAAATCAATATGCATATATTAACTAAAAAATACTTTATTGCCAAAAAATGCTAACCTTGGTCTGAGTTTTCAGTGAGTTGTAATCATTTTGCTGGTAAAGGGTCTGCTTCGATGTTGATGGCTACCTTCTAATCAGGGTAGTGATTGTTGAAGATTGGAGTGACTGTGGCAATTTCTGAAAATAAGACAACATCAAGTTGCATCAGTTGACCCTTCCTTCCATGAAAGATTTCTCTTTAACATCTGATATTTTTTGATAACATTTGACTCATAGTAGAACTTTGTTCAAAGTTGCAGTAGAACCCTGCTGCCGCTTTATCAACAACATTTATCTAATATTCTAATTCCTTTCTTCTAATTTCAACAACCATCACAACATCTTCACAGCATCTTCACTAGGAGTAGGTTCTACCCCAAGAAACCATTTTCTCTGCCCATCTATAAGAAGCACCTCCTCATCCGTACCAGTTTTACCTTGAGATTGCAGTATATCAGTCACGTCTTTAGGCTCCACTTGTAGTTCTTGCTGTTTCCACCCCATCTGCAGTTACTTCCTCCACTGAAATCTTGAACCCTTCAAAGTTATCCATAAAGATAAAGATCAACTTCTTCCACTTTCCAGTTAATATTAATATTTTGGCCTCTTCACATGAAGCACAGATGTTTTTAGAATAGTGAATCCTTTCCAGTAGGTTTTCATTTTACCTTACCCAGATCCATCAGAAGAATTATTACATATGGCAGCTACAACCTTACAAAATGTATTTCTCAGATAATAAGACTTAAAAGTCAGACTTACTCCTTGATCCATGGGCTGCAGAATAGATGTTGCATTAGCAGGAATGAAAATAGCATTAACCTTGTTGTACATCTCATCAGAGCTCTTAGGTGACCAGGTGCATTGTCAATGAGCACTCATATTTTGAAGAAAATCTTTTTTCTGAGCAGTAGGTCTCAACAGTGGTTTTAAATTATGTTATAAACCATGTTATAAAGTAACATGGTAAACCATGTTATAAAGAGATGTGGCATCATCCAGGCTTTCTTGTTCCATTTACAGAGCACGGGCAGAGAAGATTTAGCATAAATCTGAAGGGCCCTAGGATTTTCGGAACGGCCAACGAGCATTGGCTTCCAGTGAAATTCAGCAGCTGCTTTAGCCTCTGACAAGAGAGTCAGACTGTCCTTTGAAGCTTTGAAGCCAGGCACTGATTTCTCCTCTGCAGCTATGACAGTCCTGGATGGCATCTTCTTCCAGCAGAAGGCTGTCCCATCTCCGGTGAAAGTGTATTGTTTTGTGTAGCCACCGTCATTATTTACCTTAGCTGGGTCTTCTGGAGAACTGGCTGCAGCTCCTACGTCAGCACTTGCTGCTTCACCTTGCACTTCGATGTTATGCTGATGGCTTCTTAGAGCTCATGAACCAACCTCTGCCAGCTGTAAACTTTTCTTCTGCAGCTCCTTCACGTCCCTCAGCCTTCACAGAATTGAAGAGAGTCAGGGCCTTGCCCTGGATTTGGCTTAAGGGACTGTTGTGGCGGGTTTAATGTTCTGTCCAGACCACTCAGACTTTCTCCATATCAGCAATTAGGCTGTTTGGCTTTCTTATTATCATTCATGTGTTCAACAGAGTAACACTTTTAATTTCCTTCAAGGACATTTCCTTTGCATTCACAACTTGGCTAATCATTTGGCACAAGAGGACCAGCTTTTGGCCTCTCTCAACTTTTGACATGCCTTCCTCACTAAGCTTAATCATTTCTAGCTTTTTATTTAAAGTGAAAGACGTGCAGCTCTTCCTTTCACTTGAACACTTAGAGGCCACTGTAGGGTTATTAATTGGCCTAATTTCAATATTGTTGTGTCTCCGGGGATAGACAGGCCAGAAGAGAGGGGGAGAGATGGGAAATGCCTGGTTGGTGGAGCAGTTCCTAGTGCCCCAAAACAATTGTAATAGCAACATCAAAGATCACTGATCACTGATCACCACACACAAAAAAATTAATAATAGTGAAAAAGTTTGAAAACTTGTGAGAATTACCAAAATGTGACATAGAGACATGAAAGCGAGCAGATGCTTTTGAGAAAAATGGAACCAAAAGACCTGCTGGATGCAAGGCAGCCACACCTCCAATTTGTAAAAAACACAAACTCTGTGAAATACAATAAAAGGAGATGTACCTGGATTCTTCTTGAACAAACAGTTAAGACAAATTGATTATTTTATGTTATCCATGCACTGTTCTGAGCATTTACATGTAATCCTCACAAAAAACCCATGGAATAGGATTTTATACTTTCTCCTATTTTACAGATCAGAAAATCTGACACCCAGAGAGTATTGTCTGTTTCTAGGATTTAAATCTAAGCATTTGACTCCAGAGACCATATTTTCAGTAATGTGTTTTAAATATAAAGAAACTGCCTTTCTTTATATTTAAAGATTATCTTTGGATACCGTGTTTCCTATATAATCCATCTTCAGTACTTCTAATTTTATTTTTAAAAATAAGAGTCACATTATTAATATAATATTGCTTTATAAATTAATTTAGGAAGTAAAATGGTATGATCAATTTTCCTAATAGCCTTCTTAAACTAAAAATTAATTATTAAATAAAAATACTTTAATATTATAAATTAACAGAGGCAAAATGGTTAAACATCCCACATCTGGTTATTCAAAGGAAACTGAAAGACCACAAGAATCAGATTTGAATGCACATTGAAAAATAGAAATGGCCAATGATATCATATTTGAAGCTATTTTACATATGCTTTCTAGTAGTTTTCCTTTTATTTAAAAATTTTTATATTCTTTTCAATGACTTTGAAATGAATTAGGAAATGTCAGGCTTTTCAAAATCAATTCAAACAGAATGTCAAGCCAGTAGGTTTCATTTAGGGCAATGGGGGCTTCTTTGGTTGTTCCCTCTATCTCCCTCACTTCTTCAAATCCTCAATCACTGCCATTTCTGGTCGCAGCTTTTACAACACAGACGAAAAGGATACCCTCCTTAGAGACAGAAATGTATTCCTTCCATGATGAACCTGGAATGCCCTCAGGTTGTGGCAAGGGAGGAGCTTAGCACTTGAACCTAGTTAATGCACCTTTTTCTTTTTTTTTAATCAAAGTGCACCATTCATGTTCCATACTGCCTGTGGCACATGTTATTTAAAACAATATGGCAGAGCAGAGAAAGTAAACAATAATAGTAATAATAACATAGGGATAACAATGTGCTCATAAATAATATAGGAAACCACATGGCCCTCGTACCTTCATGAAATGGGACTTCAATATACATATTTCTCATACAGCTTTATGCATGACTTCATTTCTATGGTTTACACTTCACTGCTCTGTTGTGTCACTCTCCCAATAAACCTATACATCATACAGAGTGAAATATGTTCACAGTCTCCTTACTCGACGAAAAAAAGGAGCAGTGTGGTTTAGAAGAATGAGCACTGAACCAGAAGTCCAAAGATTAGATCTTGAGTCCCAGCCCTGCCATGTTCCGGTGATGTTGGGTGAGTTGCACATCCTCTCTGAAATTCAGTTTGTACGCCAATGGGGCATCTCTGTTCACACCCCAAGAGTCCTTGTGGTAGCTAATTAAGCTAATTCATGAGAAAGCATTCTGAAAAATTGCTATACATAAAAGATTTTTTTTCTGCAATGAGAGGCTCAGAACACTATGGATAAATGTACAGTTTTACTTTTTTAATGCAAATTTCTGCTTTTCATCAATTGACTTACTGGTAAATTAGGTTATTACTGGTATTTCTATGTGGTTTATTGCAACTTAAAGCAATACGTATCCGAAAATTATGAAGACTCGTGGATTTCTTTAGACTTGTGATATTTTACGAGTGACAAAGACTGTAAAGTATATGGTTAAGGTTGAATTATCTGTTCATTTTCAATGAGTTATAATTTCACTTCTAAATTCTGGTATTTTTTGTACCAAAAATATAGCAAATTGAAAATGCTAAAGCACGTTAACTGACATTGGTAGTTTTTAATCATATCACGTCTTATCTGTTTGATTATGGATGCCAATCTAATTTAGAAAATCATTACCTAACCTGTTCTATGTTACCAATAATTCTGTCTTTTAAATAATTCAGACCTCGTGCATTTCCTGGTAAGCTTTGGGATCCATGACTACACAATTGCATTGATATCGCTTGAGTCATAGTACGTACATGTTTTAAATGAGAGGTTTATTTTAATTAAAAATTTTTACTTTTAATGCTGCTGGGACTTTTTTTTCTAATAATTTTTTCTATAACTTGAATGGCGTACAAAAACATACCAAACCTACACAGAGTGTTAAGAATCTAAATATTTGCTAAGCATACATGATCCACGTGCTGCATGAGAGTTGTAAATTAAAGTATGGTGTGTTGCAGAAATCAGCCTTCCATATCACAGTTTTCCTCCCTGAATGAGGCAAGAGTCAGCCAGTAAATATATGTGGTCAACCTCAGATCTGCCTGACTGGGAGTTCACATGTATTTTTAACTGCCTTCAATTGTTAATGTATTCCTCAAATGAGAGGCATCACCTTGAAGAATGACTTTTTGCCCTCTGGGAATAGGCCAAACAAGTATTTCATTCGCTATGATAATCAGTTCTACCTTCAGCAACGTATAAACCCAAATTTAATAGGCACTGGTGATTAGGTTTTAAGTCAGAGAGTCATCACTGTCCACTGTGAAAAATAATAAGAAAAGATACAAATTATAACGAATTTGCCTTCAGGAAGCCTTGTTAGACATAATGGGACCATAACTATTTCAGGATATGGTGAATAAATGTTTTTCCTTCTCATTATAGACATTTTTGAGTCACCAATTTTCAGTGATAAGAAAGATTTCCTTTAACTTGCGCTAAAGATATCTGAGGTCATTTGTTTTGTTCACTTAGTGTATAATAGTCTCGAAAGAGAAAAGGACCACTTACCATAAAACACTTATTTAAATCTTTTGAAATGCCTAAAACCATATAGAGCAATTCAAAGCGATAGATAAATTTAATCTTATCCAAACCTTCCACTGTCAAAATTATCCAAGGCTTTTCTCCAACTTAAACTTTGCATTGAAATCAAAAAGAATTGTACAGGACATTATGGAAAATAACAAATCAACCCTTAAATCAGCAGCTTAGGTTGTGGACAGTAAATGATACAGTGGTTCCACTTTCTTGGAACTGAGGAGCAGAAGAAAATGAAGAAAGATACTCCTGACAGGGCAAGGATGATGGGAGCAGGCTAGCATTATGAATGATATGTTAAGTGATTGGCTCAGATGGAATCATGGGATTGCTGCCGCCTTTTGCAGAAGCTGATTTTCATTCTTATTGTTCACCTCATAAGACTCCAGCATGTGGGAGGGGAGGAGGGGGAGAAGAAGCTATGTGTACATGCAGTCCCTCTCCATGTACATATCTAGAAATATTCTGAATATTTGCCCAGATATACAGAATGGTAGGAATAAATACCTAATGCCAAAAATATATATCTTGTCAGCAAAGTTTATTAGTTTTAATATTCATGTATGCTCTCTGCATCCTTCCCTGTGAATCGAAGTGCCATATTCCTTTTTATTTGATAAAACCAAAGACATATATATTCCTAACTCCAAAATAAGTGAAATAATAATTCAGCACTCTATAATAATATATTGAAGATAATAACAGAGACGTGATATGTGCTGTTGTGATGTGCTTAGAGATGCATTCTATATATTTCTTTCTCCAAACCAGTAGACACTTCTTGATTCATTTGGTCGGCGAGTGTGTGTGTGTGTGTGTGTGTGTGTGTGTGTGTGTGTTGGCAGGGGGAAGGTAAGGGGGGAGGGGCTACTGATGGACCAGCAGTCAGAGAAAATGATTGTTACATGATGCAGTATATCAGAAACACATGCATAAAATTAAACACAATGCTGATGTCAAAGGGTTCATTTACTAAGATTTTCTTTAAACTAATTTCATTCCTACATAAATGTGATTAACTCAGAATGTCTTTAAATGCCAATTCTTTTGTGCACCACTGCTCAAATTTATAGCATGACTAATGTTATAACTTTTGTTACTTTGAATTTCTGGGTCCAAAAAAATAACATAGCCAACAATTCACTTTACCTATTTTTTACATTTTTAAAAATTCGACTTAGTGAGTTAGCAGCCTGTCTATATAAGGCTTATTTTTTCAGATGGAAAAACATAACAGGCATCACTAATCAAGAAAAAAAAATCAGAGCGATTCAAGGTACCATATTATAGGCTTAGCAGTTGCTGTTTGTACACTTGAATACATATGGATAGCCATGCTAACTGGGGAGAGAAAAAATTTGCAAAGTGTGCCATGATTAATTCATTTACCAACTCTTAGACAACAAGCCATCTCCTTGTAAATAAACATGTTAGAAGTTGCCTTAGGAGGGATGAGAATATTTTTTTTGCAATCAACAAATAATCTGAACCCGGAAACTAATTTTTACACAAGGGTGGACACAGTTCTAGCTATAATATGGCCTCTAACATTTGGATAGAAGGAAAGAGAGTTCGACGTAAGGGAGATAAGAAAATGAGCAATCAGCAGACAACGATAATTATGATGCCTTCCAAATTGATGATAGAGTTATACACTTGTTAGTATTAGGAGACCCTACAGATTTCATTTTCTAAGGTATGGCCCAGCAGGCATGTTCAGTGAAAGGGTGCCTGTGAATCCCCCTGTACCACTCAGCTCACCCCCTGAGGGGAAACGCCACGTGCATTCAAATCAAACGTTTTCCTATCAAGTTCTCAACTAATGGCTTTCCTAGGAGACCCAAGCCTGTCAGTCACCTCCTTCCTATTTAGACATGTTAAAACAGAATTTGTTGTTTATTTGTATTTCACTGAAGTGAGTCTGTTTTCTCATATTGAATTTGTATCCAAACCCCAGGTTGTCAATACTGCTTAGCTAGGGCTTCTGTTTGTTTTGTTTTTCTCTGCATGTAATCCAGAAAAATGGTACCGTTCATGTCAGCTTCAACCCTTGTATAAATGTATGGGCAGTGTATTAATTAATTGTTTAAAGCCACTAGTGCTAATGGCAGATGCTAGAAAACACACTTCTTTCACTGAAAGCTGTTTTGTCAAATTCACAACTCGTTAATATACTAGAACCACAACCCAGCCTTAAGTCCCCCTATGGAAGAACAGGAAAGAAAAAGCTATCTACTTTTCATCAGGAAAAACAAGGGCAGCATTTTTAATTTGATTATTTTCTATATGATTTAAAGCATATCTGGTCTTCTTAGGGAAAAAAATCCAGTGATGTAATGTCACATATTTGACCAGATTGTTGTGATTTTTCTTGGTAGAGAAGAAAAAGATTGTGTGTGTATGTGTCTATTCCTATGCTCACAAACTCTAAGTTAGTTTACTTGTGTTTAAGACTAAACGTAGGTATTAAGTATTTCATAAAAACAAGAACTGTTATGTTTGATATGCACTTCAAAAGCCTAAAAGGCCAAAGAAAGCTCTTCCTTAATTATTGAAGAAGTGTCTGTAAAGGAAACATGAGCAAATAGCATTCATGCTTTCATCCCAGTAACCTTTTATTGTCCTTTTCTTCAGATGGCCAAGTCAGTATATTTAATAAAGGCAGCAGCAACCATCAAAGAAGGCAGGGCTCTAATAAATGGTCCTGATTAAAGGCCCTGACAGGGTATGAACTTTGCATAAATTTTCTTATGGTGTCAGGCTAGGATACTGATTGAAAACTCATTAACATAATCACACATTTAGAGGAAATGCTGTAATGTATCAAAAACATTTCCCTTAGTGTAATAATTTTAAGGACATTAAAATGCAAATGATAATAAGGAGCTGCGTTTAGTGATGTTCTGAAAGCCTGATTATTCAAATATTTAGTATGAAGTATGGAGCTGCGTTCAGTAGTACATCTACACAAATTCAAGAATTTAATCTACGTATGGACTCAAAAGTCTTCTTCGGCCTCGCCAACTATCTTTCCAGCTCACAGACACACAAGATCCAACAAGCAAATTTGGCATTAAGTGTTGTCGAGAAATACTAAGCATTTGAAACCATTACACTAAAAAGAAAAAAATTGAAAACGAGCAGCCAGGATTGTTTCTCTCTGATGTTCAGCAAAATACTGAGAAGCAGTTAGCATTTCTGTTTTGGTATGATTGTGTTTTGAAAATATACTGAAGTATTCTCAGTGTCCTTTCCCCTGCTTTTTATTAAAATGTGTATAAAGCATCAGAGACCGTCGCAGGTCACAGCAGCGCTATCCTTTAATGCTAATTCTTGACAATAAAAGAAACACTGCCCTCCCCCCACACAAATAGCCATAATTATGTAAAGAATGACTGCTTCAGACTGATGACTTTCAATATGCTCAAGTCTAGCATACTGGTAGAAGAGGCCAGAAAGGTCAACAGTAATTCATAACTGCTATAAAATTGTGTAGCATCCCAGGGCTTCTGCAGGATGCTGACATTATCATGCGTCTTCTGCTGGTTTGTATATGTAAATTTGTGATAGGAAGTGCACTGCTTTTACCGTATCACATGCAGAGCATCAATCAGGCAGTGGAATACATCAGAGTATTTTCATTATGCTTAGTTATTTACTGCATCAGAAGAAATTACCCTGGCAAGCCAAGCGGCCTTCTCTGGGTAGCATGATATGACCAACCGGGTTTCAGCTCAGGAGTCTTGTAAACATTACAGGATTAATCTCGCAATCACAATCATCAATCTTTCCTAGTCCTGCCTGGGTGCAACTGTGGAGATTGGTAACCAGGCCATGTGGATTTAAATTTAACCCTGAACATCAAAAAACTAGATGTCAGAGCTAAGCTGCATATTGCAAAACACCTGTGTTTTTTCAATTTGGGTTGGAGACAATAGATGAAAGTGTACAATGAAGTACTTTAAAAACATATTTAATTTGTCACTTTTGTTTTTAGTGCATGCCTTGGAAATTAGAAGTTTGTTTTTTTTAAACACATTGGTTGTTGGTTTTTGTTGTTTTTTTTTTTTTTTTTTTTTTTAGACATCAGCTCTAAGTGGGAAATGAGAGACCACATTTAGCCATATAAACAAATGTTCTGTGTGGTAATGCAGACATTGTAGGAGACTCTACAGAGCTGTGAGATTCGACCTTGGTCCGAGGTTTGGGGATCTGCTCAAACTCCATTGGCACTGGGCCAGAGGAGGTTAAAGCCCTAGGGAGTAATAGACTTAGTCCCTATCCAAGAGAGCGTTAAATGTGTCTTGCTGACTCATAAGATGACACTGGCATTGGTTGTTGAAACAACGGCTGGCTTCCCCGTCTGCCAAAGGAAAAAGACTGTCTCCCTTTTTCTTCCCTCCCAACAGAAGGAGGGGGAGAAGAGATGGGTAAGACAGACGGGCTAAATGAACATTCTATCATTTTAAGTTTAGCAACCACATAGAACATAGCCTATTCTATTTAGATAATGCAAAAGATAATGTGCATTCATTTTTGAAAGTCAGGTGAAAACCATGATGATAATGATCATTTTTCCATAGTCAAGAAACAATAAATATATAATGAGCAGGTCATGTATAGACTGCCTGGCAGTTTAATTTGAACTGTGACCTTTTATTATTATTTTTTGTCCAAAGCACTTTTTTGCTGAACACATAGCATGGAGTCAATTCTTTTTTTTTTTTTTTTTTCCCTCCTCTCTCAATATCTTGCTGGCTCCCATCTTTGAATAAAAGATGGAGCAACCATAAAGATAGGCCTTTCCCTTTCTTCCAATAAAGATTTTCAAATCTAGCAGTTTATATTCATCCTATATATAAAAAGTAGATATTTCTTCTACATGCTTTAATCTCTGGTTGATTTAATCAGCACCATAGGTACTTTGCTCGAATTGTATGGCTATAGTAAAAAAAAAAAGAAAAATTGTGTCATATATTGAGAATTCCATAAGAGCTATTCATCTCTACTCAAGTGATCATTTTAAATGACTTTCTTGATCATATGAAGTTTAGCTTTAAAAAATACTGAAAAAAATTATGAATAAAATTATACTTTCCAAGTAAATCACATGAAAATAAAAGAGAAATTCATCTTAAGGAGATTGCAATGACTGAAATGTCCAGCTTCCTTGCTGTTCTGTTATCTTTCTTGTGTAGTTTTGTTTTATTTTTTGGTTTTGTTGCTGTTGATGGTAGTGAGGCTTTTTGTTGTTAACACTGTTGCCCTTTTTTCTTTATACAGCATCCTGAGGGTGATCGGCCTTAAAGTTTCTAATATATTGATGCTGTGTTTATGTTTATGGAATTGTGGCTTCCCAAATTCCCCTTAAGGTTTGGTTCCTGTATATGGGGTTCCAAGCACAAGTGTGTTGTGAATCTTAAGGTTTTCACACAACATGAAATAACTCGCATGCTTCTGGGTCTTGCAGTTTTATAACTAAATAAAGATTTTTCTCTTGTTATTTAAAAGCATATGTGTGTATGAAAAGATTATTTAAAAAAGTCCTTAGAATACATCTATGATTAGCTGACATTGTTCAGAGCAGGAAGGCTAAAATTAAAGTTGGTGGTATACATGTCACCATGGCATATCATAGCATAAGTTTGAGCAACCTCTTGGGCTACATGCTTGGGTTTTTATAATTTCCTGCTGGATTTTATTCTTTGCTGAAGATTTGAAACAACAAATAACTACTGGATATCCATGGTGCAGATGCTAGGACAGTAAAAAGGTTATGCAGTGATCAGTGGATTGGTTGGTAAGAAGTAATCCCAGCCCCTAAGATAGGAAGGCAGGGCAGTGGTTACATTCCTTAGCACAAGGAACCAACAAGGTAAATCTTGGACTTTAGGAAACACGGACTTGATTCTCAGCTCTGCTGCTTCCCAGGGGCATAACCTTAAATAAATCATTTGACTCTATTCCTCTCAGTTTTAACTTTTTAAAATTCATTTACTCAACAAACATCAACTGAACTCATATGCACTCTACTAGGTTCTAAACAAGAGGCTGAGGAAACAAAGTTAAAAATACATGGTCCTAGTCTTCAATAATGATAATATGTGTGCTAGATACTATGTAAATGCTTTACACATTCTATCACACTTAATCCTGGCAACATATATCCCAAGTATAAAGGATGATACTTAACCCCAGACAGGTTAAATAAACTAGTGCCAGAGGCAAGACCTGAACACAGATCAGTCCATGTGGCACTGGACTTCCTGCTCTTGATTTTGCGGGGCATCTTGAAAAACATCAACATTTTACCAAATTTTAGGAAAGATTAAATGAAAAAAGGTATGGGATGGTGCCATACGCTGTAATGTACTATAGCAATATCTTTTGTCATTACTGTTAGCATGCAAATAACAGAGATTTTTGCTTACATCGTTTTCAGCCTTAATAACCCCCACTCAGATAACTTGGACCACACCATGTAAATAGCACCCACAGATCAAAAAAATTATATATATATATAATTATACATTATATATATACATTCCTCTATGTAAACAGAAACTATCAGAGATTCCCTACTGGTGTTTCTCAGCCAGTTATACATGACTCCTTAGCGAATATTAAACAAATACAAACCCAAGTAAGACATTTTTCTACATATGAAAATCTCTAGAAAGCACAAGTCTACTGTTTACATTAGACCTGGAACATCTTTAGTAATTCCTTAGGCATTTTAGGGTTATCCACCAATTGAGTGAGAATGATGACATTAATACAGCACCTGCAGACCTTATAAATGCAACATTTCTTTCACTCCACCAGAATCTCTAATTTAATATTGATGCCATTTAACACAGAATTTTTCTCTTACACACAATTTTTATCCCAGACCAGGGCTTTAAAACCAAAACATAGAAGATCAAGGAGACAAAATAAAAACAAATGAACAACAACAAAAAAAAAACCACTCTATCTCTTACCCTTACCTACTTTACATCACTCCTACCATTCGCATTCATTTGTACATTTAATGGAACAATGCCAGTTTTATGAACAAAGCAATAAAGGAGGAATAACAAAAATGATTGCCTCCATTGTTAATGCCACCGTATCAAAATTTTGTGGTTCAAATTAAAGAAAGTTTAGCCAAATTTTGGTGTCTCATTTTTCAATTTCTCACATACATTAGTAAATGCATTTACCTAAAACTCCTTATATGGGAAAGAACATTAAATGAAAGAACTTTTTATTTAGATACTAACAACGTAACTATTGAAAAGGAATAAAATGAAGCACATAGTCTTTTACTTGTCTTTTGATATCTGTTGCCACAAGATAAAATTTGATTATGAGAGTCTTGGTTAAGTGAATTCATTAAAGATTTAAAGGTGAATGGTAGATGAGCAATTCCATACTTGAATACCTCTTTTGCAATTAAAAGAAAATAATATTATTTTCATTGAAAGAAAAAAAAACACTGACTCTTGAAAAAATTGACAGGATTTTAACAGTTGCTAAAAGCGTATGGAATATCCTAGATTTTTTATGACATAATTAGATTTACTTCTAAAAACCTATTTTTAAAGAAATGTTTTTATTAAAATATACTATTCCAAATGTATCACTTAAGTTTCCATTTCTGGAGCACCTGTGTGGCTCATCTGGTAGGGCATCTGCCTTCTACTCAGGTCATGATCCTGGCATCCTGGGATCTAGCACAGGCACCCTGGGATTGGGTTCCCTGCTCAGCGGAGAGTCTGCTTCTCCCTCCCCCTACTCTTGAACTCCCGCTCATTCTCTTTCCCTCCAAATAAATAAATTAAATTAAAACAAAATAAACTTCCATATGTTACCCAATGACCAAAATTTTGTCATCGGGGTTAACAGTCCTATGTGTTACGGTCCTCAGGTAAATTTTAACAAGATTTTCTGTCATGTAAAAAGCACATCACTAAGACAAATGCATTTCAAACAATATTATAATAAGTTGTATGCAAATATTGAATTAAAATTTGAATTCTTTTTAGTCAGTGAGACTAGCTTTTATATGTACCATGTTTAAAAATGTGTGATCAATAGAGTTTTCTATGACGCAAATTGGAAATTTCTTCACTGAAGGACATGCTATTTAAAAATGTATTCCTTACCATAGGGGCAGGAAGGGAAACTGAGGGGGGAAAACTAGAGAGGAAGACAAACCGTGAGAGACTCTTGACTCTGGTAAACAAACTGAGGGTTGCTGGAGGGGAGGTGGGTGGGGGATGGGGTAACTGGTGATGGGCATTAAGGAGGGCAGTGATGTGATGAGCACTGGGTGTTATATGTTGGCAAATTGAACTTAAATTTTAAAAAATTAAAAAAAATAAAAATAAAAATTCAATTTTGTTCTAATTTCCTTTATTTTTAGCAGTAGTTATTGGAAAATTTGTACCCATTTTTTTCTATGTTCATTACAGCACCAAATGTGTTTAGGTAATTACCCTGTATCATTCATCTTAAAAAAGCATGCTTACATTTTGGACTTGTTATGGATATTAAATAACAATAAAATACTGTTATGTTTTTTCTTGCAATGCAGAGTACTTTGGAAATTAAAGATTTTGTATTATATGCTACTGTTCTCATTTTCAGACACAACACCAGCACAGACCTAAAAGAAGTGAAGTAATGACAATGTTTTCAAAGATCATATCATTCTAATTTAGTGACAACACATGCAGACTTACTTTCTCTAACAAACTTGCACAGACATCATGTTTAGGTTTATTAAGGACAAATTGGATTATGATTTGAGCTGATAATAATTAATGACATTTATAAATGAATCCATGGGAACTGCTCAATTCATTTGGAATGTAGGAGTTTCCCTCAAATTAGAGATCTTCCTGTTTAAAGTAACAGCAACAAGAACAAATATAATAACATCTTACAAGAATGACACTACCCACTCTCTAATAGTGGGATGGCCAAATGAAAATGGTTAAGTACGTGCTTCTGCCACTTATTTATAATCATGTCCATCCATTTGTGTGTAAATGTATTAAAATGATTACAATAGATACCTGCAAGAGAAACAAAAAACAAAACAATGAAATAAACTTGGAACAGCTTTGTAGTTCGTGTGGTCTGTTATTGCATAGCAGAGACCAATATTTAATTTCAGTAGGACTCTAAAATTAAAAATACACACACACACACACTCCCTCACTTCTCTAATATGGAAAATTAGCTACTAAATATGCATGTATTCGCTTAGCATCGTGTCTTCTCAAAGAAAACTGAAATGTTAAGCTTGGTAAAAAACCTATCAGGTAAAATTTATGAAAATTTACAGATTACCTAAAATGCTAGAAGTTAATTATAGTCTGCTTTCCCTGGCATGTCAGCTTGATTAAATTTGGAGTTTGGAGATGAATTGGCCCAAATTCATTAGTGTTCCCTGGGTGCAGATGTTGGTCAAGGTCAAGCAAAGCGCGGTGACTGCGATGTTAGAGAGGAGGGGGAAGGGATTCCAAAGAAGGTAGACTCTTAAAAGGTCTGGGGTTGCAGCAAGAAACTTTGATACTTTTTAACTTAATAAATCTTGACAGCCTAATCATGGCTAAGCCTTTGCAGTGTTATTGGTACAGATGGCAAAGCTAGACATATTTAAAGAGATCTCAGCAGCTAGTGGAAGGGAGTCCTGAATCCAAATGCAGTGTTGGGCTCTAGGAGAAAGTGAAAGAAAGGAGGATAAAAAGCTACACAGCATTTCCATCTCCTGACATCTCCAACAGCCTCAGATACAAAATATGATAAGGCTCCTGCTGAGCTAATAAGCCCAACAAATGTCTGTGTCCGTGAAGTAGATGAAGTGGGATCAAGCAGAGGGGGCTGCTGTATGAAAATAAGCCAGCGCCCAGGGTATAATGGCACTAGAGAGAACTGCAAGGTCAGGCTGATGACAGAGACACCGGTTAAGTTAGAGACCCCATCAGTAAGAAAGGTTTGCCTGCTGGATCCGAGACACGACCATTAAAATAAAATGAACTACCTATTTAAAGGAGGGAAGAAAATAAGAAAGCAAAGAAAACAAAAACCCTCCAAAAGAATTTTATTTTCTATTTTTTTTTCCCCCTCACCCATGCCTGCTGCATCCTTTTGTTTATTTACAGACTACCTACCCAGAGCAGAAACTGGGATACTGGGCTGGGAGGGGGAATCGAGACTGGACATGCACTTCAAAATGCTCTTAACTGTGTTGGTTCTGTTTGATGATTTTGGTGGGTTCACAACCTTTGTTGAGTGTGATTTGTATAATCCGATACTGCTTCAGGATGAACGGAGCCATGACCACTGCTACATGATCCACCAGTTTCCAAGGGAAAAAGATTGCCAGGTGAAATACAGGGTCTTCCTCAGCTTCTCCTTTTCTCTGTTTGCTTTTGGGTAGAAAATGACTTCTATATTCTTATTGTAAGGTAATATATCTTCCAGGCAAATAAAGCATTGGTTTCAGTTGAAAGTATGTGATTCAGAACAGCAGACCTGACGCAGGTACCGTAAAAAGCAGCCAATGTGCTTGGCTTTTGACAGCACACACATGCAGGACTATCCCAGATATATCACTGAAAATCCTGTGTCCCACAAACCCTCGTGGCGGTCACTGTACTACCATGGCTGAGCCAGTATTTCTGAGGCAACGCCACAACCAACTGCATGGCGAGCCTGACTGGGTCTAGGAGGCAAAGTATGTAGAAAAAGGGAGTGATTAGTCATTTGACAGACAAGCCAGATGATTCAGGGCAAGAAACACTCATAGGAGACTAAATCATCCAGATGGGTTGTCACTTTGATCTAATTAGCTTTATCATCCCCAACTCTTCCCATTGCTTCATAAAGCCACTGCCTCATATTTACACACACACACACACACACACACACATACACAAACACACACACATAAAGTGTAAAACAATTGAAAAGATATCTATAAACTGTAATTTTTCATCATTTTTTCTGATGGTTCAAATGCTCCGCATTGACCTTAAAACTAACCCTGATGTTCCACAGTGTCTAATTCATCCTGTGGCCCATTGTCCAGGCCAAAAGAAACAGATTAAAAGACAAGGACAATGCTTTCCTTCAGATTCATTGAAATGAAAGCTAGCATATTGAAATAATGCTTAAGAATGTCCCTTTCCAGCTTTAGGAATGGTTTTGCATAATCTTCAGGGGTTTTTTTCACTTGCGTAATAATTAGACTATGCTTGAAATTTCAAGAGTATGTCAAATTGCTACATTAATTCTTAACAGATCATGTCAATTTCATAATATCTGTGAAGCCTTGTTAAAAAGGTGAAAAACGTTTAAACACCATGTGAGGTGGTTCATTAAACATGTAAGAAACCTTTGAATTTCTGACAGTATTACCATGAAATATCGGATTGGGTATACCTCTAGTATTTTTTTAAACCCACCTTTGTTTTAATTTCATACAAATGCAAATACAATACTAGAGCTACCACTTAAAATCATTTTCTTGAGTACAGTCCTAAAAGAGCATGCCATTGGTCTTAGAAATACAAACTTTATGACTTTGAAACAATTATGAGGAAGGTGATGAGTAGAAGATGAATTGCCAGTAGTTGCTTTTAACAGTTGGGAAGACTTTTCTCAAGCTATAATTAAAATCGCTTAAAACACCTTCCCGAGGGGAAAATACCAAAAAGGAGTTAACTATTGCATCCATCTCTTCTTCAGTTGAGCTTACTGCCTTAAAAAGTTAAGCATCAATGAAACTGATTTCCAATCACATAAGAAACATGCTCATTCACTTAATGTTAATCTTCAAAAATGACGGGTGCCATTCAAAAGACAGGAATTTCCAATTTCAGTTGTTCTTGCTAAAGCTTATTTCAGGATTGCTGAAGACGGGCTTCCTGTATTAGCGTAACATTGACTTGATGATCTGTCATTTTTCTTCCAGCTAGATGATTCTATGGTTATGAGATTATCCATGCAGATTATCCATGAAAGTAATATCTTCTCATAAGAAAGGATGTAGAACCCTTAGCCTTCCTCTTGACATCCTTATGCCTCCCCCTCCCACCACCAACTCGTTCCGTGCAAAATAATTTTTGTTTTAGGGAAACAAAAGAAATAGTAACTTTTACGTGGAATAAAGGGTAGATTAGTGCTGACATTGCCACCAGTGGTACTAAGAAAGATAAAGAAAGACTTTAATAATTCAAGTGTTTAATAAGTAGAAAGCACCATGCAGATAGTACTATTAACTTAGTTCAAAGAGATGCTATGGGTAAAAGTGATAAGCAAAAGCAATAACATTAAGATTTTGTTTGGTACACGGATCAGGGACAAATATATAGTATTTAGAGTGTATTGGAATTACACAGACTTTTCTGATATAATTCCCAGCTAGAAATCTGTACTTGTCTTATAGCTAGTATTGATTGAATGTCTTCTTACTTAAAGAAATATTTTACTGATGACAATTATAAGTATTATTAGTTTGTGTTTTATAGATAAACATGGAATGAAGCATTGAATTTATTTCATTTCAAGACAATATGGACAAGTTGTGTAAAGTTCATTATTAGTTTTATCAAGCCTATTAAGTTGAAATCTATAGTCTGAGAAACTGTCTTAGGTTTCTCCTCTGGTGTATTTTTCCATTACAAGAGATATGAGGAATTTATAATGAAATTTAGGTTGCAGAGAATGCAAGAAATCTGGAAAGTGTATATATAACGAGGTTATTCCAGGACTTGTACTCTGAAATCAAAAAGAATGGGATCAAATTCTAGCTCTGAAACTTACTGTTTGAGCAAGTTTAAATTTGCTAATCCCCAGATTTCCCATCTAGAAAATGAGAAGAATAATGGTACCTATTTTAGAAGGGTTGTGAAAATAAAAAATGTTTGATGTTAGGCAGTAAGGTCCTTTTTTAATTTTTATTTATTTAATTGTTTATGTTTTAGAGAGAGAGAGTGCATGGGATGGGGAAAGAGGGTGCAGAGGGAGAGAGAGAGAGAGAGAATTTTAAGGAGGCTTCATACCCAGATAGGAGCCTGACAGGGGTCGATCTAATGACTCTGAGATCAAGACTTGAACTGAAGTCAAGAGTTGGAGGCTTAACAGATAAAGCCATCGAGATGCCCCGAACTGTAAGCTCCTTTGAGGCAAGGGCCATTCAGCTTGTAACTTCTTAAATAGAGCTGACTCTGAAATAAAAGCATAAGTAAACAATATGAGCTCCTCAAAAGAAATCTGCCTCTCAAAATTAAGCTCTTTGAAATATTGGATTAATTGTTTCTTCAATCTTTCAAAATTGTTTGCTTTCCCAGCTGTCTCCTCTTTCTTAAAGGTAATGATAATTTCCCTGGGTAGGGACACCTGGGTGGCTCAGTGTTGAGTGTCTTCCTTTGGCTCAGGTTGTGATCCCAGCGTCCTAGGATCGAGTCCCACATCAGGTTCCCCACAGAGAGCCTGCTTCTCCCTCTGCCTGTGTCTCTGCCTCTCTCTCTGTGTCTCCCATGAATAAATAAATAAAATTAAAAAAAAAATAATTTCCCTGGGTAGATTCAGCCTTTCCATTTGTTTTTATGTACTCCCAGTCTTCCATCTTCACTTTCTTTCTCCTCCTCTTGCTTTTTCTCTGTTACCACCCCCTGAAATCATAATAATAGTAATAATAAGAATAATATTTCTAAAGTATATTGATTGATCCACTTAATTATAAAGTTTTAAGGATATCTCTCTTCAGGAATAGCTGGATCCAAGAGGCAAGGACGGTCATTAACCATTTGCTTTCTCCCTCCTAGCTCTGGCTTGTCTTGATATCTTAGGCAGCCCTCCATAGTTGTTGGTAAAATGGCCAACAGAGGCTCATTGTATGCTATCAACCTAAGCTTCTCTTTCTGTCTGCCTCCTATGATTTCTTTAGTTCTCATCATTTCTATCTTTAATTCATCTTTCATATTGATATCATTTATCTCTTGCCAATATTTTTGGATTCATGTGTAGTGTATGACTATAAAAAGATTGGTTTTTAAAGTTGTGTTTAGCAAAATTACAATTTTCAACCAAAAACGGTCAGCTTTTAAGAACTCAAGACATAACCCAAAGATGATGCCTTTTTTATTTATTTTTATTTTTTTTATGATAGTCACAGAGAGAGAGAGAGAGAGAGAGAGAGAGAGAGAGGCAGAGACACAGGCAGAGGGAGAAGCAGGCTCCATGCACCGGGAGCCCGATGTGGGACTCGATTCCAGGTCTCCAGGATCGCGCCCTGGGCCAAAGGCAGGCGCCAAACCGCTGCGCCACCCAGGGATCCCAATGATGCCTTTTTTAAAAGCAGATGCAGAACTTGCTTTTGGATTTCCTTTAGGAATTTTTTGGCTTGACCAACAAAAAATGTAGTCTTACCTTTGATCATCAAACCTCATACTTTACTCATAAGCTTATGACTCAGGTTGCTCACTCAGGGTCATAAAACTTCATTCTGCATTCTTTTGGCTATTCCCAGAAATCACTGATTCTCCAAAACCTATCTTAATGGCCTTTGGTGAATATATTTTCAAAGGAGACAATTAAAAAAAAAGACTTCTAAATTTAGGAAGAGTATTAGGACAGGTGTAAAGGTTTCCAAGAAAATTTTCCCCAACGGACAGTATGTTGTTAGCTATATAAGTATTGGTACATTAAGTTAAAAAAATCAGTCATAAACTTTTGCCTATTTATATTTTGAATATAAGTACATCATACATACACATGGGTATGCATCCATGTACATACACATGTACACAGTGGAAGCCTTCTTCTCTGTAAATGTTAGGAAGCATAAACTTCATTGTCACATATTTTCATTTTATCAATCTGTCAACTAAAAATAGACTGATGCCTTTAGCTAAAGATGCCCCTTTCTCCTATGCTTTTTGAGCATGGTCAGGCACAAGACCCAATACTTTACCTGTCACATTCATATTGTGATTTAATAAAGGCTTGTCTTTTCCTGGTCATATAATTTCAGCCCTCAAGGAATTCACTCATCATTTCATCATTAGTTGTACCCAAACTCCAGGAATACCTAGTGAAGTTCGGCACCCTAATTGAAGGAAGTGAAATTGTGGAAGTATTTCTGGACATATCATAACCAAGACTCCCTACAGCCTTACTATAGATTTCCAAATTCATCCTAGTCAACTTTTCTCTTGAACTCAAGTTGTGCAGCAGAAAAAGCAACATGCTCTTTTAACTCTGAGCGATAGTTAAGAAATCAGTTTTTCAAACTTTGCAAACATATGAAGGCTCTTCATAGGGACATAATAGCCCCTCACTTTTTTGAAATCTCAACAGACATCAAATATTCCAATTGTCAGTATGAAATTATACAGTACAAGATCAATTCTACCGTGCTCCCAAAGCCCAGCATAAAATGCAGTATATTTATGAAGTGGCCTCATTAAACATTTTAAAAATGTTCTCTGGTTCGCATTTTGTATACTTATCAATATAATACATGGATACAGCTTCAGAGATAAAGCTTTTAACAGAAATCAGTAGTTCTGTATTCCTGTGCCCTCTACTCCTAGTATAAGTCCTTACTTTCAATGTCTTTGTTTTAGCCAATTCTTTTAGTAATTATCTATGAATTTTTTAATAATATGCTGCTACCATTGCTTATTGGTTTGTTCATTTTTGTCATTATCCTCTAAAATCCTGTTCTCCCAATATGCCTATTTTTAGTTAGATAAGTAGCCAGGGTTTGCATTGCTGTAATTATATAAATAGTATTCACTTCAGGACCAAGTAGTATACTATGATTATGCCTCCTTTCTGGGAAAACTTTTTTTATTTTCCTGGAATAAATAAACGTTTTGCTCTCTGCAACCTCTGGCACATAGCTCTTCATTTAGAAATGTGCAAAAATCTTGGGCTGTGAAATCAGTAAACTAGTATTCAGTGGTGGCTGTGTGATTGCTTGTGACCTTTGGTAGGTTTCTGAGGCCTCAGTAATCATCTCTGGGGGGAGAAAGTGCAAATCAATCACTTCCTTGAAGAATATCTGTGGGGAATGAAAAGAAACGTCCTATGTGTATGTGTCTACCTGTAGTTCCCTTCACCGAATGTTGCTCTTCCACTTTGATATTCACATCAAAACCTTAAGGTAGGTGAGAATGGAATTATTATCACGTTGGAAGAGCATTGAGCTCAGGAACACCAAAGAAATAGTCCAAAGATCCCCAACAGAAAAAAATCTCAAACCCAAGCTATTCCATTTACCAGTTAAAGGCTCAGGACACTGGGTGGCTCAGTGGTCAAGCATCTGCCTTTGGCTCAAGTTGTGATCCCAGGGCCCTGGTATTGAGTCCCTCATCGGGCTCCCCGCCAGGAGCCTTCTTCTCCCTCTGCCTATGTCTCTGCATCTCTCATGAATAAATAAATAAAATCTTTAAAAAAAAAAAAGTCAAGGGCTCTTAACCCCAAGCCACATAGAGGCTCTGTCCAGCCAAATCAATTCTAAGCCTCTGAGACAAATTTATGTAAAATATCCTTTTTCTTAGTTAATTTGGATTACTGGTGGAATTATTCTAAATCCTTTATCTCTATTTTCTCAAGCCCTGTAGGAAGACTGTATCAGAGACAGTCAATGTAAAAAATGTGAAAGATTGGTAGAGAAAGTTACATATTATTATATAAAGTCTCTAGGGTGGTATAGGCTGCCTGTTAGTTAGTTTTCTACCATCTTCTATATATTTAAAAGCTCCCTTGTGGCCCTGAGCCTGAAAATGTGACCAAGCTATTACCTTAGCTTTGGTACTCCTCATCTTGTAAATTGTCATAAAACCAATATTCTCAGGCTGGATATTTTGACTTAAAAAATAATTATTATAGGTGCTGGGAATATTAAAAGAACCAATTACTTACGTTGGATAATAGGGTTATTGGTTTGGCTATAGTCTTTTGTTTTGTTTTTTCACCTTATCTTCATCAGTAGGAATATCAGAAAAACTTGGAGAGCTTTTACAAGCTGCTAGAATCTTGTTATGCTGTCCTGAAAATCTAATCTACACCAGCCCCTTTTCAAGAATTCACTAATCTATATAAAACGTAATAACTTTTTCTTGGCCTTTATTAACATCTGTCCTGCTTCCCTCAAAAATATTTTCATAACTTCCATAGCCAGCAGTTATCCTCATGTTATATATTTGTAAAAGTGAATTTAAATGAAATTAAGGAACTGACAAACAGAATAGCTTAGACTTCAAATATGGTACTTTTAATTCTAGGTCTGATCATTTTTAGCTCTATCACATTCACTTTGTCACTAATATTTGAAAAGGTGAAATAATGTAAGTAAAATAGTATCACACAAGCAAATACATAGACCAGGAATAATTCATCACCATATTAAAAACTGTAATTTTGAATCCTAGAATGTTCTGGACTTTGATGCCCTTGCAGATAGTGCCCAAATGAAAGGACATTTTTGAAGCTCCTTGTCAATATGTCTAACAAATTAACACTTTCAATGATGAGACTTCAATGTTCTTCAAGAAAATATATTTTTGTCTTTGGACAACTTTGTATAAAAGTTTTTTTTGTTTTGTTTTGTTTTGTTTTTGTTTTTGTTTTTGTTTTTGTTTTTGTTTTACAGTGTGCTGATTCCTGTAACACTGAGTCTTTGATCAGTTCTCACTCAGAAACTTGACAGAATGAATCTAGCTTTTTCCCACATGACAACACTTTAAATATTTGAAAACAACTCTCATGTTTCCCCTGAAGTTTTGTCTTTTCCAGTCTAAATGCCCCCCAATCTCTTCAACTATCCCTTTTATGATACATTTTACATTTTCTTCACTATTATTTTCTCTTGCCCTGGGTTCCTTTCCTTTATGGCACTAACTATTTTAAGACGGGGCACACAGAATTGAATTTAAAACTAATGTAAAGACTTACCAGCCTTCCATAGACCATAATCATCATCTCCCTCGTTCTACTCACTATACCTTCATTAATGCATCCTAAGTTCACATAAGCATTTAGAAGGAACGATCACCACACAGTGTTGACCCAACATCCTAACATCCATGCTCCTGGTCTTCTAGTCTTGACCTCCTCAGCTGCAGTGATAATTTCCTTCCTTCTACTTCAGTGACCTACTGCCCTGATCCTAGATGCTATTATTACTGGAAATTGTAACACTGTTGAAGCCTCAGTATCAAACATTTCATTACTGCACATAATCCTCCAAATTAATTTACTCTGAAAACTCTAGTGTTAAATTTTTTTGAGCTCCCAACCCATTTATTCTACCTCCATTTCACCATCCATATTCCATACCTATCTTTGCTCCCTTCACTGTTCTGTAATTTAATTATTCCTTCAAAATAGCTTCATCTCTCTTCTTCCTATCCTTATTCATTATGTTCCTCTAGAGAATCACAACACTGAATGAACTCTACCATTTTTAGAGTGCGGCACAGAATAACTCATGTTTTTGGGAGTAAACAACCCAAGCTGACTAGTTCACTTTTAGATTCGTTATCAAAAAAAATAAGTTGGATGCTTAGTTCTTCCACACAGTCATACTGTGTGTCTTTATGAAGCTAGTTTTTAAAAGATTCACAATAACTAATTTTGTACCTTACCTTCTTTTCTCAAACCTCACACAAATTCTCCTACCCCTTATGACTTAACTATTGATGTCATCTCTTACAATATCATAAAAGGCATTTGCTGTTTGCTTTTCCATCAATGTGAGCACAATACTGTAACTCTCTTCTGCAAAATCATTAATAAAATGTTTGCACTGGGAAAGCCCAAAAAAGGAGCCTTGTGGAAGTAGGCTGCCAGTTAAAACATTCACCACAATTGTGCCACTGTAGGGTTGTGTCTACCTGGGACATACACTGAGATTCCTTGAGATACATTGTCAAAGGTCTCTAGCTGCCTGTGCACATCACCCTTTGGTTCCCCAATGGGCTTGATTTGTTCTTAATGAATGTGTACTAGGTACTACTACTAGCTCCAACTCTCTTTCCTTTTCGAGGTGATCCAATGGTGAGGAAGAATTTTTTGGTAACCTTGTGAGAATATTGCCAGAAATTACTCTTAAAATAGTGCTTCCCCTTGGAAACCACCTTTCTGGTTTTCATAATTCAAGTGCTCAGTGAGAAAACTGAAAGTAGGCCAGATTAAACAATCAATTTATAGGAGAGACTTTTTTTTTAATAAATTAATTTTATTGGTGTTCAATTTACCAACATACAGAAAAACACCCAGTGCTCATCCCGTCAAGTGCCCCCCTCAGTGCCCGTCACCCATTCACCCCCACCCCCCGCCCTCCTCCCCTTCCACCACCCCTAGTTCGTTTCCCAGAGTTAGGAGTCTTTATGTTCTGTCTCCGAGAAGGAGAGACTTTGCTAGATCATCCAATCTACTTTTTGCCCTTCTAACACAGCCTAGAACTATCAGGGAGATCAACAAATGTTCACATATATATTTGAAAAATTCCACAATCCCCCTTATCAAGTCATTCTCATTCTTAATAAATGTCAGTCAGTAGTTCTACTTTATACAAAACTCAACTTCCTCATGCTACTACAAACTGCAAGTCCAATTTCACTTGATTTTTCCCCTCTATCATAACACACATACCATGCACAACAAACAGACTCCAAAGAGGGCTTAGACAAAGTGAGGTGCAGCTTAAGTGTATAGCACCAGAACGATTCCACATATGTAAATGTTTACGTGCTTAGCGGTTGTGATTACTGCTTATTTTTAACTGTTTATGTCTAGACTGGACAAGCTCACTCTTTATTAACCTTTCTTCATTAACCTTACTTTGCTTCGCGTTTGGAAGCCCTGTTCATGGCAAGGTAAAACTGGGAATGAGAACATACTGGAACTTTTAAAAAATTTTCAGTGAAGGTGGTTTTATCAATTACAAAATTCACAAATGCTATATTACTCCTTCTGAGTCCAAGGACCACAACAGTGAGGTTGCAACGCTCACCCTTTCCAGCCAAATGGCAATTACAGCTCTATAAACTGAAAGCACTGACCCTCTACAGTTTTCCCTAACCCATAACTACTTGAACGGCTCCAACAGAGTTGTGGAAACAAATGAGCTTTGCACTCTCCCTCATTCATTATGTTTATAGTCTAATACTTCTTTCAGAGTACCTAGATATCACTCTGATAGGCATTATGGAAATACTTGGACGTATTTGTCAGGTGTCGGGGAAACATTCAAGAAATTACCAATAACTTTAGAGTCAGTGACAGAAGAAGAAAAAGCACCGTGGTTTTTACTAATACTGTTTTTTAAAAAATTGCATTGCATGCATAAAAAATGAAAAAAAAATCGTGTCTACAAATGCATTCCAGAACTTAGGGTCTTATTAGATAAGGTAGCATACAGAAGTACATATATATTGAAGTTCGTACAGAGAATTGATCACTTATATTTTGCATGTTCTTCTATAATGCACATGGACTATGAAACCATATTTTGTAACATTACTTAATTAAGATACCATAATAGAAAACAAGACAATTTTATTTTAAGAATAATTTGTGAAACCAGGGCTTTTCACTTAGGAATTATGGCTCTTGATGGGTAGCCGAGGTAAATTATTTTAAAATTCAGTTTGAGTTTCATTTGCCATTATTACAAGTTGTATGATGAGAAAAAAATTGCACATATATTGCAGTTTTCTCTACATAGCTGTGCTAATGCCTCGCCAAGAAAGTGAGACACTTGCTAATAAAATATCTTTCTGAGGTTTTTGGGCATTTGGTAAATACACACACATATGTGTGTGTGTGTGTGTGCATGTGCATGCATGCATGTCTGTGTATGTATATATGTACTAATCAGTAGTTTTGTGAGATGAACAGTTGGATGCATTTTTTTGAAGATTTATTTATTTATTTTAGGTGGGGAGAGGCAGAGGGAGAAAATGTTCAAGCAGACTCCTCAGCTGAGTTCTAAGCCCAAACCAGGATTTGCTCCCATCACCCATGAGATCATGACCTCAGCAGAAACCAAGAGTCAGTTGCTTAACTGACTGAGTCACCCAGGTGCCTCAGTTGGATGCATTTTAGAAATAAAGTATAAGCTAATGGATTTTTTTTCAGAGCTTATGATAACAAAACACTTGTGCAGATCTTATTTAAAATTAATTTTGTATTTTCCCTTTCTCATACATACTCTTGAAGTAGGATTTGAAAAAAATAAAATTGATTCTTTTAATTGGAATCCGTCAGCCTTAGATTACTGTCAGAATGTTCTAGTAAAGCAGACCTGATGAGATTCTTTGTTGGCAACTAATTATTTGGTTGAAATAATTAGCTTGCTTATTTTTAATAGCATTTATCAATTAGATACCTGAGAACAATTCATACCTGTGCTACACACTCAATAATAAAACAAAACTCCATAAGTTACAGAGCATCATTGTGAAGCTATGGCAGTTATTGCACTTAAGGTGATATAGATACGATAATAATTACCATTGTTGGGGTGCCTGGATGGCTCAGTTGGTTGAGTGTCAAACTCTTGATTTCAGCTCAGGTCATAATGTTGGGGTAGTGGGATAGAGTCCCACCTGGGGCTCTGGCACTCAACAGAAAGCCTGTTTGAGATTCTAACATTTCCCCCTGCCTACCCACTTGCCCTGCAAATAAATAAATGCATCTTTAAAAAATAAAAATAAAAAGCAATAATAATCACTGTTCATTGAGCAACTAATATGTGCCAGCCATTTTGCTAAGCATGTTATATACATTACTTCTATCTAATTATCTAATCCCTACGACAATCTGGCAAGTCTGACACTATTCCCATATTTTCCAGATGAGGAAATTGAGCCTCCGAGGGCTCCGGAAATTTGGCTAAATTGGCATAACAGTAGGTTTTAAGGCAGGATACAACACAAGTTTGTCAGGTAGTAAAGTCTGTGTGCTTAACTACTGTACTTTACAGTTTTGCATTAAATAAAAGTCAAGGGCTCACTCTCTGCTTCCCCTTTGAAGGTAAGACCCATGTGTTATATCTTTAGATCTCTAGGATCTAGCACAGAGACTAGCCCATTAGAGGTGCTTGTGAGTGTGTGATAAAGTGAATACATCAACCGCATAAACAACTGAAAATGGAATCCTATTCTCCCTCTTAGTTCAGAAAAACACAGTTGTGTATCAGTGTCCATGAAGTAAACCTCGCTGTTCATTTTCCTATATCCCTGCCTGAGTCAGGAAGCGCATTTTTTAACTACCTTTACATATCAGGGTCTATTACCACGATTATTGTGATCTGAGCAGCACTAAATCTGGATGCATTTCAGCCCTTTCATACCATATACATAATAAAATTTTACAGTGTATGTAAGCAGTTGTTTTTTGCCTTGAGAACTTTTGGGTGCCAATTTAGTAGATTGGAATAGGAATGATGTCTGAACTTTAAAAAATGGATGTGAGACACAATTAGAACCCTAATCTATATGAATCTCAATCAATGTATAAAACAATTTAAGGGGCAGCCTGGGTGGCTTAGCAGTTTAGCGCCACCTTCAGCCCAGGACATGATCCTAGAGACCCGGGATCGAGTCCCACGTCAGGCTCTCTGCATGGAGCCTGCTTCTTCCTCTGCCTGTGTCTCTGTCTCTCTCTCTCCTCTCTGTGTTTCTCATGAATAAATAAATAAAATCTTAAAAAAATAAAATAAAATAAAACAATTTAAAGTGAAAAGCCTAAAGGAACATAGTTTTAGGTGCAGAAATTCTCCACTTTAGACTCAGTTAAGAAATCTTCCTTCATTTTTTGCCAGAAAGAACTTAAAACTACATGTCTGAGGCAACAGTGATTTTTTTAAAAGGTTTTATTTATTCATTTATTTGACAGAGAGATAAAGAGGGGGAGAGAGCACACAGGGGGAGGAGTAGAGGAAGAAGGATAAGCAGACTCCATGCTGAGCATGGTGTTGGATGTGGGGCTCCACTCCAGGACCCTGAGATCATGACCTGAGCAGAAATCAAGAGTCGGAGGCTCAACTGACTGAGTCAACCAGGCGCCCCTAGGCAACACTGATTATTATTTATATAACCAAGACATATATATGCTAATGTAATGATGCATGAAAATTAGCAAAAGCCCATAGTTCAAATCTAAAGGGAAAAAGGTTATGGCAAAGCAATTTCTTGTATATGATTTTAATTTAGTTCACTACACACTCAATGCTGTGATCTTGATGTTAGACCTAATGTTTCACCAGAAAGTGATGAGATACATGGTTTTTCTATTATGTTTATTGAGGGACATCTGTATGCCAGGATATAACCAAATTATCTCTAATCCTCAACAACTCAGAAAAATAAATGCTATTAATCTTATTTTGCAGAAGAAGAAACTCCAGTTCAGTGAAATGCTGCTCATTTCAGAATCACACAGTCAAAAACAGGACTTGCACTCAGGTCTATCTACAAATCTCATAATATATTTTTTTTCTTTTTATAAGAAAAGTCTTATCCTGAAGTGTAAAATCCCTTGGGCAAAGACAGTAGATTCATACATGGTTTCAGGGTAAATTTCCTAAAATTATCTGAAAAATAATATGTATGTATGTGTACTTTCTTTCTTGAGAGTTCTTGATAATTTCAACTAGATCCCAAAGGGGCTAGAACCCCCAAATATTATAAGAATCAATCCTTGTTTTTCACCTCTATCCCTGCTTGCAGAACAGGTAAGTAACTTTATCATGCAAACATTGAAAAGAAGTTTCAGAATCATGCCATATACCAAGCGGTAGCTTTAGCAGGGATTCAGGAAGCAGCACTAAAAGGAGTCAAAGCCACACCATGAAAAATGACAGGATGGGATTAGTTTTTGTGGTGAGAGCAGAAGGACTCCAGAGAGCAGGAGGTGAGAAGTACACACAGGAAAAAATAAGAAATCCTTACAGTAACCAAGTCAGTGAGGGAATCAGAAAAGACAAACTTTGGAAGCAAAACCAGACAGTTGCATCGTGTTGTGAAAGGCACAAAAGCAAAGCACATGTTGAAAAAAAAACAAAAAAGATTGCTGGCGACTAAAGAGCAGTGTTTGTAAGAATTTCCAGAACGATTAGCAAAAATCTAAGAACAATATTAGGGCGTCACGGAACACTTGTAATTTTACATGTTTCAAGAAGATATTAATGGGTACAGACCTGAGGTACTATCTGGCACTTTCTGGTTAGTATGGGGAGGGTAAAAAGGATGAGAAAACAAAGTTAAACTGCTATTTCTACAGTTTGTGTATATTCAACAATCATGTATGTAGGTCTTTCTTAATTAAATTCACTGACCTAAGAAACTAGAGTTAGTGGAAGTATTAGGGAAATAGGTATCAATAAACTCTCATTAAAATAATGATTCATAATTGACAAAACACTCCTGTGTCAAATGTTGCCTCATTGGATTCTCATGGGGGGACCCTAAATGTCAGCTCCCATCTCAGCCCAGTATCATTGTCTTCCAAATCCTGTGTCCTACTAATAAATCTACTTCCCCTCGAGGGTAGATGTTCTGTACCAGTTTTCAATTCAATCCTAATTTGAGGAAGAAAATTCTTTCATTGTTTCAGCTTCTTTACCCACTGACCTTACCATTAAATCAACAATAAAATGCCCTAGAGCAACATCTGGGGCTTCTACAATATTCCCTCAAGGCATTCATCCTAAAGTGCATCACTGGGATAAGAGGCTCTGCGCTCGAGTCCACTGCAAATGCACTGGTTTCATATAACCCAATAGTCTTCTGCATTCATCTCTAGCAAAGAAGGATTTATTGCAACAGTATATCGAAGACCTGAATAATGCTGCTTTACTCTTATGAGCCTTCCTTTCAGTTATGGGAACCCTGCCTTTACCCTAAACCAGGGTTTGGAATCTTCCTTCATTGTTTGTGGCTTTCTCTGCGGCTAACTGCTTACCTGGCTAGCCTCCTTGTTATGTTTCTATTGGAACCTGCTTCTACAACACTCTGACTGACGGACTCATAAACCAAATCCAGTAACCATGTTCACTTTGGGGCACCACACTTTTGCCCTCCAGTCTGGACTCCTCAGTGGACTTCAGTATAGGAATCAGTTTTTTTTTCAATTCATAGGCTATCCTGTAGCTCAAGATTGAAAGGAAGATGGGAAGGGGCATCAGGATACTGGTGCCGAAATAAAAATAATAGGAGGCTTAAAATGAATATGTGAAAATACATTTAGCTAAATATAGCTTATTGGTACTATTGGCACTATTGATTTGTTTGTTAAGTCTTCCTTTTATAGATCATGATAAGAAACCAGGTCACTGTCAAAGTCTGAGTAAGTATAAACTTAGAATGTTGTTATTATTTACAGAATATCTTATGGACAAACAGCTTGTTCATGAAATATTCAAAAGTAATAAAAGTTATCTTTTTAAAATAGGTAAAAACCTTGGCACAGCCTATAGGTATTCCCTTGACTGTCTTCTCCTTCCTCCATTTCTCTGTGTATGCCAATGCCTGGAGGTCAGCCATCTCTACGTCAAATGAAGAAAATGGGTCAGAGCTACTATTTCCTGATGGCATCTACTGTCAGGAACTTGCAATCCCACTAGTTAAGAATTGAGAGAATAGTTAATAAAGGATATTATAAGCTTGTGCTTCAACTAAGGCTGAACTAAAAATTGAGTTATTGTCTACCTAATTAGCAAGATTTAGTCATTTTTAATACTTGATCCAAATTATTACACATACTATTCGACTATTAATATGACTAAGAACTTGAGGGGGTCTATAAATTTATCTCCAGCATTGTTCGCTGATCTAGTAGTTTTATCCATTCTGGACTGAGAAGTTTCTATTCAGTGGTTTTGGTTTGTGAGACTCAGGGGGCAAAAGCTTTGTTAGGGCTTATCGTTTGTTTGGTTGTTTTCCCACTTTTAACTTAGAAAGAAAAGCATGAATCTCTTCTGTCAATCATCAAGAATACCAGTGTAAGTATCCAAATTATATTTTTGAAGGCAATTTTTTTAGTTGTACTTACAATTGAATTTATTTCCATTTACTTTCCTTACCTGAGGTGAAATAAAATTGTTATTCCCATGTGGAATATATCAAGTTTTTAATAATTCCCATGAAAATGAACTTTCTAAGATTATCTTTTTATCAATAGTTAAATTATGTTATGTTTTTAATTGGACTCTAAGTCACAGCCTCTAGCTTCCCAGAATTGTAATGGTGTTGAATTAATTTAAAGAGACTCAGAGGAACCAGTTATGGAAGGCTGTCACCATGATAATTTAGTTTTATGATTAGGTCATGGAAAACATTGTAGAATTCTGAAGAGATTTTTAACCCTTCTATTTTTGAAAGAGCGTTCAATCAGTTTGTCTGTCTCAAAAGATATGCATCTTTGGAGAGATTTCTAATCCTGTAGAAAATTCAATAAAATAAATGTCACAGTAAAAATAACAGAGACTACCACTTTAAACACACACGCAATTTATGATCTACAAATTAAAGTAACCACAAACACACACAGAGACACACACACACACACACATGCATACAATAAGCCACAGTATAACTATCAATTGTAACACAATGGTATTTGAGAACTTTTCTATATGCTTTACATAATAAGTAACAGACATTTTAGAGTGGGTAAAATACTTTATTTTAATATTGTCATTATTTTATGTACTTTAGAAATTGCATTCATGCTAAATAATTCTGATGTTTTTATACTGAGTTCTTAGGTATTTTTTCTTCCAAGAACTCTCGCAGAGAACAAAGAAACTAATATTTGTGAGCATGTGACTGCTGAGAAGGCAAAAACCGTGTTGACATTGAAGAAATTCTTTTCAGGTCTCAAACAAAAGCAAGTACATTTGGGCCTATCAAAGTACTATGCGGTGGCACACTCAAATAGAAATGACTTTGTTGAAAAATATTTGTGAAAAACCAGAAAAAGGGGACATGGGATCTCTCTGTATTATTTCTTACAACTGCGTGTGAATCTACAATTAACTCAAAATAAGGAGCTTAAAAATTGTGTTATGCCATGATAACATCTTTTTTGCCGTCCGTATGTCACTCAATACATCAACTTATACTGAAATATTTAAAATATATGCACTTGACAATGAAAGATATTTTGCCCTAATTTGGTGGTTATGTTGGCATTTTTAGGGTAATTTACTCAAAGCAACTCCATATTAATTTTTAATTTTAGTGGGCTGGAGGGGTTCCATATAAAGATAGATGGCTATTTTGCTACATTTGTTAAATTTATTCGTGATGTTAGGTGTTTTCTTTCTTTCTTTCTTTTTCTCTCTTTTTTTTTTTTTTTGGTAAACTGTAAGAAAATAAAGGAGAAAAAGACCTTTGAATACATCAGTCGCAAGAGCTGGGTAAAGGGGAATGCAGCTCTTTTATTTGATGGGATGAGAAAGCTAATAATGTATGACAGTAAAAAGGCAGAGGCTTTTAACGCTTTTTTTAACCTTACAAAAAAGGTCAACTCTGATCTGGAAATGAGAACAGCCAACACATGGGAAAGAAGGGCAAAAAGCCAAGTGGAAAGCGAGAAGGAGCTGGTGACGAGCACACTCAAATGGCAGGTTCCAGTCCCTGGCACCCGCACCCCAAGAATGGGGTTCGTCATCTCTTGATTAATTTTGTTTTTTTGTTCACAGAGAGGGTGGGGGGTGGGGGAGGGACAAATAAAAGACTGGCAAAGTTACCAAGACCAGAAAAGAGACCATGCTCTATCTTGATTCAGAGAGGAAAAAAGAACATTCTGCAACCAACTGCCAGTTTCATTTTTGAAAAAGAAAGTGCCAGTTCAATGTTTCTGCTCCCAACTTAATGGTTAATGTACTCGATCCATAAGAGCATTCACCAACATTTTTTGAACGCCTACTTTGTGCCCAGCAGAGAATTGGGATGGAGCCCTCACATTAAATGTGAAATCTAAGAGGAAAGGAAACTTGCTGGAGATAAACCAGTCAGGAAGCGCTGAGCTGGATTTGAATCCAGACCTGCTGACCTCAAAACCCTTGCCCTTTCCAATACAGAAACCTGCCCTGATGTCTCTTGCTTTTATTAGGGACTTTACCTAATTAAAACAATGTCAAATTTGTTTAAAATAAAAACACAAGTTTGTTTTTTTTTTTTTTTTAAATCCAAAGCTGATAGCTTGGTTTAAAATACTTCCTGCCGTATGGTAAGATCCCCCAAGAAGACATCCCAATAAATCATCATTTTGTATTGAAAAAATGTGATGAAGACTGTTATCTTATAGTTCAAAATAAGGGTAATATTCCCACCTCTGCCATTTACTGGCTGGTGACTCTGAGCAAACTACACAACCTGTCTGAGCTTTGGCTTCATCATATAGTAAGTAGGAACAATATTTGTTCTCATTTGATAAAACTGTTAAGAATATTAGATGAGATGTTAATATATGTTATTTAGCACACTGTCTGACAAGTAACATGTTCAATAAATGTTAGCTATTACTTATTTACATAATTATTAATATAATAAGTTAATATAATATTGAACAAGTGGGTATGATCTTTACCAACTGGTTGATTGATGTTAAAATACCCTCCTAAGCAGCTTTGCAAATGTTGCTATGAGGTGTATTTAAAAAAAAAGACAATAATTAACTCTGAGTACCTGACCCTGTTCTATTTAAATATTTAGACTACAAGTTGATAGAAAAAAAAATTCAGTAGCTTTTAATGTGCATTATTTTCTGATTATCATGCTATGGTTTGTTCCTAAAAGTTCATTTCTTATTGGGGGTAAGATTTCTCTTACACACTTTAAGCCCTCTACCTCATTATAGTTACTTTCTCTCCCCAACCAACTCATATTTGCTTCTTGTCCTGTATTCCCTGCCATTGAAAATGCCAACAACCCCAGAGAACTGGAAAATATTCTAGACATCTCCTTTTTCTTCTCACAAATCTTTGATATTTCCAGTCATGGAAAAAAGACAGTCATGGTCTCTACTTGGGGCTGTAGGCCCTTGGTTACTTTCTTATGTAGAGAACTACTCTCCACCCAGTCCATTCTCCCCAGGGTATCACAAGGGGTCACTCTGAAAGTAGATTTGTTCATGCCACACGTCTGCTTAGGTCCTCCCAAACCACTATTGTTTTGAAGTTAAAATCCAAATACCTTAGTATAACACAAAAGACCCTTCATGATTATAGTCCTAGTTATACCTCTGGACCTCATCACGTACTACAGAGTGATTTATAATATTCTACACCCTGTTTGCAATCTCCTGCTCTCCTTCTTTGGCCAGATTTACCCACCATGACTATGCAACTACAGCTAATCCTTCAAAACTCAAGCTCACACATCACCTGTTCCAGCAAGACTCTCTGTTTCCCATATGTGTGTTAGGTGCATCTCCTAACACTTCCATATATATTCTTCACGTTATATCTACTCTCGTGACTCCCTTTAATTCTACATGTGGCAGAATTTGAAGTTGAAGCAGAGTATGCTACTCTCCTGCTTAAAATGCTCCAGCGGCTCCTATTCCAAACAGAATAAATGCCAGTGTTCTTCCTATGGCCTCCAAAGCCCTATGTGCCCTGGCTTCTGCCTATCTCTCTGGTCCTCTCGTGCAACTAGATCACTGTGCTTCAATACATTGTCCACTTCAATCCACTGTGATAAATGCTCCCAACTCCACCTGATTTTCCTGTTAGGAGGCAAGCAAGAACTGCTGGGAGGACTGATGATCTCCACTTCAGCATAGACATGATTTACACCTTCTCCTCATTCACATCATGATCCAACCATCATCTTTCAGAGTGCTCTCTCTGACCAGTTCTCCTTCTCTCTCTTCAAAGGCATTCTTGTTTTCTGTTTTCATATGTTTTAGGTTTGGTGTCCTCACAAAAATATAAGCTTTGTGTCTTTCTTGTTCACTACTGCATAGCAGTGTCCGGAAAAGTGTTACTGTTTAATCCCCAATAATTCACTGTTTAATCCCCAAGAAAGAGTTGAGTAATTGCTTATCAAAATCAGTTGTGATCACTAATTATATCAAACCTATTTGTTATTTATTGATCTAATCTATCCACTATAACTATTGAAGAGTTGCAAATGATAAAAATATGACCTATTTATAGAAATATAGGCAATAAGATTAAACAATTCACCAAATTAAGATCATTGAATTTTAAGATTGAATGCTGAGGGACGCCTGGGTGGCTCAGTGGTTGAGCGTCTGCCTTCAGCTCAGATCGGTGATCCTGGGGTCCTAGGATCAAGTCCCGCATCAGGCTCCCTGTGAGGAGCCTGCTTCTCCCTCTGCCTGTGTCTCTGCCTCTTTCTGTGTCTCTCATGAACAAATAAATAAAATCTTTAAAGAAAAATTTAATGCTGAACATAGATGTAGATAATTATAGCAAAATGCTAGCTTTCCCCCTAAATCTATTCCTCCATTCATACTACATGAACAGTTGAAGCTAGAAAGGACTTGCCTCACTAGGGGCCATATTTCTTAGGCCTCCTTGCAAAAAAGCATGTTATATAACTTCTAGCCATTAGAAGGTGAGCAGAAGGCTGCACTGGACCTCTGGGCCACAGTGTATAAAAAATAGCTTTGTCTTCCACACTCTTTCTCCTGCCTCCAGCAACAAGCGGACAATGATGAGAACCCATGTGATGGCAGAGGCCTAGGAAGAAAGAGCCAGCGTGGACTCACCACACAGAGGAGCACACCTGACAGACCACTGCTGTGTGCGGGAGGGGGCATTAGCTCATTGTATTTGAGCCATTGTCCATTTTCTGTCTATTTGTTCCAGCACTTTGGCCTGCTTACCCTAAATAATACCTCATTCAGTATGCTAATTCTCACCAGATTTTCCAGTATTGCTTGAAGAATCCTAAATTTTTCATTGGTTTGCTTAAGCTATGCTGTACACATTTATTATTCTTTCTATATATGTTCATGACAGAGGGCCAATTCATAAACTTCCATGAATACTTCCTTAATCTGAAAGAAGGCTCACCTCAGGTAAAGAAAAAAAAATATTATAAACTTCTGTAAAAGAGTATTAGCTGAAATCAAGATGAAAAAGAATGTGCAGTTAGATTGTCTATCCATTTGCATGAGAAGCATGTTTCTTCTCTACCTAATGACTGACAATGTCAAACATCCATAGCAAACAACATAAATTAATTCATAAATTTTTTGTACTTTTACTTACAAATTATAAGTAGCACTTTTAATGCAAGACTATTTTCATGAAAACTTTTATGATTTATAAGTCTTTTTCTTATTTCATAAAACTTATGTTTTACCCAGATTGTCAAATTTAGCTTTATTTAATCAAACATCTTAATTTACTATTTTTTTAGAATCAAGATATAGGAAAAGGAAAAGAATAATTAAAAAAATCTACTGGAGTCATTTTTTTTTTTAATCTGAAGCAAACCTTATCGGTATTCTTAGATAACGTTATGCATAATTTTAATACTTCTTTGATCTGGTGATATCAAAATCTCTGCCATAAGCGATTTGAATCCACAAATATTATCTCTACCATATAGTATTACCTCTCTGTTATGAAAATCAGTGATGCTCTAATTTTTGGTCCTTTCTTTGGCTTGGCATGTGAAAAAGAACAGGAGTTTAGAGAAGAAAATCCTGAGATGAGCTTTGCACCATCTTTCCTTGTACTTAAAGGGCCATGACATAAAGCACCTCCACTTCTATAATAAACATATCCTGACATCCACCCTCTTTTCAGTTCCCCATTACTCCATCAAGAAATTCCCCTCCAAAACATACATTTCCAAATGAAATACACCACATTGCGTAGGGATTTTGAAAAACAAAATTATTGGGAATAAAAACTACATCCCCTTATTTTTATTTTTTTTTAAGATTGTATTTATTTATTCATGAGAGAGACAGAGAGAGGCAGAGACACAGGCAGAGGGAGAAGCAGGCTCCATGCAGGGAGCTCGACGTGGGACTCGATCCCGGGTCTCTGGGATCACGCCCTGGACTAAAGGCCGCGCTTAACCGCTGAGCCACCTGGGCTGCCCTCATTATTTACCTTATTACATTCTAGGTATTATTTTGCTTTGTGTTTGTTTGTTTGTTTTATACTGTTTTTTAAACTTCCTATGTCAGGGAGTCTGGGATCCACAGTGTTTTTCTCCTGTTACAGCAAACTAGCTATAACTTCAAACACTACATTCAATATGAAAATTTTCTACAAAGACAGAATTATTTAAAGTCCCATGATGTTTATTATAATTGCTTTTCATGTACAGCCTTATATCTGAATGTCAGTATTGCTCTGGGAAATTACAGCACTTTCATATTATAATATATATTGATTATTAACCAATGCTAAGTATTTTAATTGATGCTATTTCAAATTATAATTGCTACCTGAATCTATTCATGGAATTTAGATTGTTTTTAAATCTAAAATTGATCTTCATTATTACGTTCTTGTATTCAGGATTGTTGTCAGACATCTGCAATTTTTTATATGCAAATAAGTATTATAAGAACAATTATAGCAGTATCAGAATTACTTTAAGAAAACTTCAAAGGAGGTTTGTTTGCCTTAGGGAATCAAAACTGTGTAATTCTATTCTCACACACATTCATATGGAAATTTTATATATACATAAAAAACCAAGTGAGTTAGAATAAATTACTCAGTGCCTATTGATATGAGTGATATTTTTACAAATAAACATAAGCAGTGATGCTCAGAAGGTTTGGTTTACTGGAAAGAAGGAAAATTTTAGACAAAGTCTCACAATTGGCTATCAGAGGAACACACCTTGCTTTGGACCCACATGGGCTCATGTGTAATGCCCATTTGAGCTTCAGGTATAGTTTACTAGTCCCCGTAGATGTACAATTTGCCAGTCTCCAAATCTTGCCCACTATTATTATCATCTCATTTTTTTACTCTGCATTCAGGTGGACTGCATTACTGAAAAAGTCCAGAACCTTGGAGATTGAGACTTTCTCAATAAGTTCATAACACCTAAGGTTTACTGAACAATAGGCTTTTTTTGTTGTTGTTGTTTAAGCAGGCTCCGATCGCAGAGAACTTCTATTGTAGGGAACCTTTGCTCTGCTTTGTTTTAGACTTTCAGGATTGTCCTCAGCTCTCCAATCCTTTCCAATCCCCTGATTCTCAAAAAAGTTGGAGGCTACTTGGGGTGAGCCTCCTGAACATACTTCACAACACTCCTTCCTGTCCACTATCTCAGACTCCTCTTTATATAGGTTCAGAGACAGGGAGCCTTTCATTCATTCAGGGAGTCAGGCATGTGTTTACCTCCCACTGAACTGTGCCCTCAACAGGGTTAAAGGTGAAAAAGACCTGGTCCTCCAAACCCTAGAATTGTATACTTTATTGAAAGAAACTTGCAAGTAAGTAATCGTGATACAATGTATGTCTGAAAAGTAGGTATAACCATATAATAAAACAGGAAGTGCAATAGGAAACTACAATTAATTTTGTCAGGGCTATGAAGAAAACTATGCAGGAAGATTTTTTTCAATGACTTAACATTTGACTTTGAAAGTTTAGAATTTTGGCAGGTGGCAAAAAATAGAGGTGGTGAGGAAGGGTGGACTTAAGTTCTTTTAGGTGGAGGAAGTATGAAGATGCAAAGAACCACCATACTTGGAAAATGCAACTAGCTGGATGGTGGTTGGACTAGACGGGGAAAGTGGTGGGAAATAAGGCTAAAAAGGGAAATTTAAGCTATAGAGAAATGAAAACTGTATACCATGCTAAGAAGTCTGCTCTTGATACCAGCGATAGGATGTCATTCAATGTATTCTAAGTCTCAGAAAACAAATAGAGAACCATTGTAGAGAATGGACTGGAGAGAGAGCAACTAGACACAACCATTTAGAAGAATGCTCACATCATTCATTGAGTCCACAGGGGTGCATTTGCTACATACCTGTCGGGAGTAGGCATAAAGCTGAGCTGTAGGAACAAAGAAATAAAAATATAGTCCTAGCCTCAAGGAGCTCACTGTCTTGTGGGGATCAAAAGGGAGGAGGAAAGGAGTTTAATAAACAATGCAATTAAAATATCATGTGGCATGTGCTTTAATAAATGTTGATCAAAATGAGAAATGTAAGAGCAAATGTAAAACAGATTTAGGGAAATAATGTATATTCAGCTTGAGGCTTACTGAAATTTAATTGCCTATGGCATAGCTACGTAGACCAGCTCATAGTATTTGAAATAAAAGTCTGAAGGTTGGATGAGGTATCTGGCCTAAAGATATAAATTTGACTGCCATCAATGTGTAAGTGATTGCTGAAGACCTGGATGTGGGTGAGATCATCTTAAATAGTAGATAGAATTACACATGAACAAAGAGTGGGGTCACCAGAATGTTTTGAGAGCATAAAGTATATTATAGTATTTGTTCAAAATATTCATTGCCCTTTCCTACTGGTTACATTTCTACCAAAGGTACCCCTTCCAGGTCTAACCCCTGAAGGAAAATTATAGTTCCTGATTGATTAATATAAAACTTGGCTTTGGGATTTTCTTTGGCCAATGAAATGGGATGATAAGAACATTAACCCATTCTGTGCAAAACTTTAAGACCTATTAACAATGGTCTTGTCCTTTCTTTTTGCTGTGCTTCAACATCTGGCTTGAGTTCCAGAGTGAAGAACCGAAGGTGTCCCATGGTTGACATGTAACTGAGGCTGAAAATAAACTGAGATTTGGGAGGTTGTTCAAATAAAATAATTATATCAGAGCCAAATAATACAAGATAAATAGAAACAAAAGAAATATAATGGCTCGAATGACAGGGATGCTTTAGGAAGAAGATTCAGAGATTATCTGGGATGCAGGACAGATTAGAACTCTGAAGTATTTAATGTGTGGAGTTTGGGACATTTTGTGTCCAAGACTGTGGGAAGGTGACCTTGTTACACGAGCTAGGATAGGAAGCCCTAGTGCTCCTTTTGTATCAGAACTGGCGCTCAAATTCACTACTAACTGGAGGAAGAACACAGCTGAGATGCTGAAACTTGGAGAGATTTTGTTTAAGACGCCTCTGGTATATTTGGGTGGAGATGCCTGCTAGGCATGGAACACAGGGGTCTGAGGCTATGGGTCTGGGCAAGATGAGGCAGCCCAGAGAGTCTGGGTCTAATAAGATAGGGGTTGAGGACAGAATTCTGGAAGAAACTACTTTTCAAGAGAAAAAGGAAAATAAAATGAAGACATAGAATAAACCCAATAGGAGTAGTGAGAGAGATAGAAACAAAACATGAAATGGTGATGTTTTACGCACAAAAGAAAAAGGGCGCCTTAAGAATTGCAGTCAAATGGTAAATCAGATGAAAAGTAGAGATTATTGGTATTCACCATGAAGATGTATGTTAAGTAGCAGATTACAGGGGATGGGTTCCAAAATCTGTACCTGAGTGATAGTCTCATATCATCCAATTTATCCTAGGAAATTTCTTAAATTCACCTTGTGACTTCAGTAATTAGGCTCTGGAAACAAAAGCAAAAAATTGAGTTCTTTCTTTTCTCCTTGAATTTCGGCTGTAGCACCCTCTCCTCTGGGTTAGGAGACAAAGCCTGGTTTGAAGGGGGTTTAGCGAGTAGAGATGAAGAGATTTTTCTCTTTTACTGACCTGGAAGGAACAGTCAAATTTAAAAACGGTAAATTTGCACTTTCAGGCACTGCATCGCGATGCAGTGATTTTTAAGGCTTCAGTAGTGTGGTGGGCACGGAATTCTGATGGTAATGAGAAGGGAATTGAGAGTAATGAAGTGGAGAAAGCAAGAGCAGAGAAGTGAGGCAATGTTGTCAGGGGAGTCAAGGTTGAAGGGAGGTCATCTTTGGAATGGGGAGGCTGGGTATGGTGAGCATGTGTGCTGGCTGAAGAAAGGAAACCAAGGAAAACCTTGAGATGGAAGCCCCAAGAGAGAAAGATGGCAACAGCAAAAGTTCCTGTGTGAGATAGGGACTGTACGCAAAGTAAAATAAAAGGAAATGTATGTCACAAAGAAGAGAAGACTAGAGTCTCATCTTCCAGAATCTAGACAGAGGGAAGGTAACAGAGGGAAGTAAATCACTCAGCATGCCAATAAGTCTGATAGCAGCCCTAAGAAGTGAGGGGAGAGGAATTTGTAAACCCTATAGCACTGAGCCAATGTTAGTTACTATTAATATCAGTTCAATTTTAGTTTTGGTGAGTTATCAGGAATGCAGACTGGAGCTTGGAGACTGGCTCAGAAATGAAATATCTTTTTGAGAATTATCTGTAGGAAAGTGGTAGATAAATGAATGAGAATTGAGAGAAATCTCCCAGGTAAGTGTGTAGGGAGAAACCCAGGAACACAGCGCAAAAATCTTATTCACTCTGCAGAAACTGGTTGTGGACAATGGTGCACTGGAGCAGTCAGTGTTCGTGGAAAATGGGCATAGTTAGGTGGTGTAGAGTGGCAGAGGGGGAGTGTCATCAAAATGGAGGAAACCCAGGTTACAAGCTCAGGAGGGGTCAACAACAATGACTCCGACCCAGCACCCTGCACAACCCCCAGCTGGGGCTCTAGACAGACCCACACAATAAATGTTTATGGACAAATGAATGCAGGCCATGAACAGAGTGTGAAATTTAGTGAATAATTAGGCATTTGGGAATCCAAGCTTCATTCAAAAAATCCTGATGGCTGCCCCTCTTTAGAGCATCATCAGGCCATGGAAAATGGAGAAAAGATCTCTTGTATCTTCAGATGAACTTGGGTTCTGAGCAGAGAAGGCAGATGAGAATCACAGCTAGAAAAGACCGGGAGGAAAGTTTTATCACAGGAGCAGGATTATAAGAGGTGGTTTAAGGAAAGACTCAGAAGAGTAGGAGAACTTGAAGAGCCAAGAAGGAAAGGCAACAATTAAGAGAAAGAAGGCCTCAAATGGAACAACTGCTCTTCCTGTGGAAAGAGATACCTGATCCTAGAACATGTCTCTCACAAAGCATTTAACTGAGAATATGAGTTCTCGGCTCACAGTTTTCCTTTCTCTTTCATCATCATGATGGGATGCAAGCCAGTGACCTATAAGGTGCTGCTCCCCATGTGGTGTCTGGATTTCCACTACTCAAACCACCTTCACTTCCTCTCTACGAGGTCAGACTTACACTTTCTACCTAGATCCTTCTACCTCTGTTACCTCCACAGTCCTATTAAGTTGGAGCTTCAACTCGTCCAGGACCACTTGTCCTTATAGCAATCTTTCTAAAAGTCTTATAGGCTCTGCCACACCTATTTTTTCTCTCTTCCATATAAAATAACATTTGTTGAGCATCTACATGCTGGGCCTAGGATAAACTCTTTCCACGGTTTTTCTCATTCCCCCCACCCAAAATCATGAGGTAAGATTTATAAAGCTCCCCTTTTTAGCCCAAACATTTGAAGTAACTTCCTCAAAAGGAGACCCTGGTGTCCATGGAAGTGAACAAGGCAGTCAGGACTCCCAGTGTTGTACAGGTGTGCATTACTATGTGTGTCTTTTCTAAATACTCTTTCTTTGCATAAATGCATTCTCATGGTCAGTCTTAGCACACTGTGTATACCAATACTCTTCATTTCTTTTCCTTTCGTACATTTGCACATACCCAGCCAATTTCTAAGTTCTAGGGCAACCTAGTTGCCCATTTTCATCATGTCTATTTCCAGGCCACTACGTGTTGTTGGAGAAAATGGAATAGCCGTGCTGATTGCTTTCATTACATTGTCATGATGTCCAACCTCAGCTGGGCCTTCACAAACACTGGCAATCCCTTTGCTCCTCTCTCGACAGCTATTTCCCATTTCCCACAGCATCTGTTCCAAATCTGTATAGTTTTCCTCAAGTCTACTTTAATTAAAAACAATCTTAACATGGCTTAGCAGCCTCTCCAAAATCTGGCTCCTTCCCACCTCCCTGGTCTCCCCAAGGGCTATGTTCCCTCTTGCTTTTCTAGGCTCTAGCCACACTGATACTTTTAATCCCCTTGTCTTGTCCTTTTCAGATACTCTGCTCTCTGTGTTTGGAAAGACTTTCTCTGGCTTCTTTGTTTAACCAAGTGCCCATCCTTCTAGGTTACCTCACCTGATGAGCCTTTCCTGACCTCCTAGATTAACTTCAATCCCACCAAAACATTTTTAAAACTCTGTACACTTTTAATGATTTGTCTGGAGCCAGCCCTCTCTTTAGGCAGCTGTGTGAAGATCCTGGCGAGTGAGCATTTCTCAAGGGCCAGACATTGTGCCATGTGTTTGGGATATGTAAGTTAAATAATGCTCAATACCTATTGCATTTTTAACCAGAGGCTTAAGAATTTGTATTAATAATCATATGTACTTATGTCTACCCAAAGACCTACAGAAAGACCTGTAATACCTTGGTTATATACATAGAGTCTGAAAAGGTAACAGAAAAAGGCATGCAAAGTCTGAAGTTTTTGTGTTGACAATAAGTCGGGGCTGAGGAGTTTCTCAGACTAGATACAAGACCCGTGAAGGTAGAGAGCAGATGGGTGTCTATGGAAATATCGTGCTCCTGGTCTTGACCCTGAAGTTATCGAGATGTTTTGTAGGATTTCTGTAAGATGGTGTTCTTTGTTCAGAGATAGGCCAAGAAGCAAGAAATCAAAATGCCAAAAAGCTGTCCCAGCCCTAGGGGTGAGGGCATTGAGAATTCAGATGTGTTTTCTAAGAATGAACTAGACAACTAGGCAAGTGAAGACTATGGAAACTGGGATGTTGTTATTCTGATTGCATTCTCTAAGCTTATTTCCATTGTCATCCTTTCCTATTTGACATCCCTTCCTCTACCTGAGGTCATGCATCTAGGGTGCTGGGAACCAAAAGTTGCCAAGTTTGGGGAAGCAGAAGGTGAGTAAAAAGCAAAATGAAAAAAAGTATGACAGCAGCAGCTGTCATAGATACAGCAGGTCAACCCTAGGCTCAGGCCAAATTTGAAGAGATCTGGCTCATTCATTACTCATGTATTCACTCAAAAGAGGGCAAACAGGAAAGAGGCACAACTTTGAAAGTACTGAGGGGCAATGATGAAGATGGTGAACCATGTCATTTAAGGAATTTCATCCCCTTGATAGGGAAAACATGAATAATTTTTAGCCACACAAAAACGTGACTATTTAGGACACATCTTCTCTGTTTACCCTAGACCCTCCAGAGTCACTTCTCCTTGTCAGCAGTCCCAGTGGAAAAGTCTCAGTGGCTCCAAGGTCTGACCACCAAGATGCTGGGGATCACTGCTCAGTAGTATACTTCAAAACACGCAGGGTTAGAATTCAAAGAAAGCAGCTAGTATCCTTGAACCCTCCTTGTTCACAAGGAGTAATGGATGGATCTAGTGATGACTGACATCACATGTATTTCTAGAGATGGACAAAACACTGAACATAGAACAGGACCCTGGCTGACAGTATTCAACAAAAAAATTTAAAGTACCTTGGTCTGGCTTTGGTATTCTAAGGGTATACTATTTAGGACTATTTTGGTTTCAATACACAGAAGCCAAAACATTAAACTGACTTAAGCTGATAAAAATGTGGAGGCCCTTTATTGTTTCATAGAACTGTAAAATCTAGAGGAAGACTGCTGAGTGCATAAGAACTGACCATTAACATGACCGGATGTAGAGGCTCAGATAATGTCACCAGGATCTGGTCCATTTCAACGTCTCTGCTCAACATTCCACAGAGAGGACACCAGTTCCTCCAGCATCACTTCTTGTTGTCAGCAATCCCAGTGGAAAGAGCTAAAGCTGTTCTCAAGTGTTACAAAAGCACTGGGCTTAACTCCCAGTGGCCTAGATTCTATCTCATGTTGAACCTGGCCAGGGCCATGAAATGTACTGAGTGGCTGAGTCCTCTATCACATCCCCACCCCTCCAGCTTACAGAGGGTCAGCCTTTCTATATAGAGGAGATGAGTGATAAGAGTGGAGAAAATATCCTAAGGAAAAATGGTATACCTTTATAAAAGAAGAGGGGAAGGATTCTGAGTAGGTAAAAATAAAAAATAAAAAAAATCCATAAGAAAGGTGTTCTAAGGAAAGGGATCTGTGATACTGCCTGAGTCAGCAATGAGAGGGGGTATGACATTTCTCTGTATTAGTTAGGATGTTTTTGTTGCCATCAGTAGTAGAAGATCCAGAAACCCATCAGGTTATACAACCCAACCACCGAAGAGTGGGGCTGGCCTCACAGACTGGATCCAAGGATAAGAACAATTATCAGGACTTTGTACTCTTCATCTCTTTTTCTGATCTTGCTCATTGGTTTTATTGTCTTCTATCACTGAATTTTGTTTACCTGGTGGTAAACATGGCTCCCTGGACCCATATCCTCACAGTTTCATCAAAAAGAACATTTTATTGTCATTTCTGGCTTGAAAATTTTGGAGGAAAAAACAATTTTTTTTTTTCCAGCTGGAATTATTTGTTTCTCTCTTGATTGATGAGGAAAGCAGAGTCTATTACCAGAGGCACAGCAGTTTGCTGGTTAAAGATGAGTCAGTGGCCTAAGTTCTCAAACTTCTTGTGCCACAAATCCATTGGCAGTCTGGAGAAGTCTAAAAACCCCATCTAAAAATAGTGCATTTACATCCATGAAATGCAACACACGGGATTGCAAAGGAAGCTAAGGATATTTAAATATAGTTAATAAATGTTTTAAAAATAATTTATGATATGGTAACATATGTGCTTCATTATTAACGCATTAAATAATGAGCTGTGGTAGCAGACCTAATTACTGCCTCACATAACTTTGAGATATTGATGAACATAAATGATATCTGTCACATCTGTAATGCGATATGAAAATACCTGTGATTTACTTTGGTAACATCACAGGTATGGTGAACATTTCTGTGGTTTGTTGTCTACACCCAAATTGAAACAAATTTATAAATTTTAGTCTGAGGTTAGTGAAAATAAAGCTATAATTTTTCCCACCCAAGTCGTCAATCCCTCTGAAGCCTGTTCAGGATCACTTAGTGTCTAGGGTCTGCAGGAGCTGCTGCTCTAGAGGGTCGGTGAGGTAAGAGTTTGAAAGAACCTTAATTAAAAATGGATTTCAGGAGCTTCTGGATCAGGACCGTCCATCTTCACCTGGATGATTTTACACTAGGGCCTGCTGAGATTTATTTTGGTTAAGAAATGCTATTTCATAAATATTATAGTAACTGCAACTTTGGAGATTATCTTGGGCTGTGGTGCCTTCATCGACCTAGATATTTCCTATAGGTCTCACCTGATGAGTGAAATAATTTATGCTGTCATCCTATTGAGAAGAGGCTGTTTCTCAAACCTAATCCTTAATTTGAGTTGAAAAGTCCTAAGTGGGTGGCAAGACTAATGTTTAGCATTAACCCTCAATAGCAGAGCTTCACCTGTCATAAAGAACAGTTCTTGGGATCCCTGGGTGGCGCAGCGGTTTGGCGCCTGCCTTTGGCCCAGGACGCGATCCTGGAGACCCGGGATCGAATCCCACGTCGGGCTCCCGGTGCATGGAGCCTGCTTCTCCCTCTGCCTGTGTCTCTGCCTCTCTCTCTCTCTGTGACTATCATAAATAAATAAAAATTAAAAAAAAAAAAAAAAAAAGAACAGTTCTTGGGCAGCCCAGGTAGCTCAGCGGTTTAGCACCACCTTCCGCCCAGGGCTTGATCCTAGAGACCCGGGATCAAGTCCCAAGTCAGGCTCCCTGCATGGAGCCTGCTTGTGTCTCTGCCTCTCTCTCTGTGTTTCTCATGAATATATAAATAAAATCTTTTTTAAAAAAGAACAGTTCCCTGGTGGAGGATGAGGCATTCTCCTTTCAATGGGCAAACAGGAATGAGGAAACACAGACCAGGCAATGAACACAATGTTAGGTTTGGATCTAGAACTGGACAAGCCTTGTTGAGAGCTAACTATGGTAAGAGTCAGAAATCTCTACTTCAAGAATCTAATGATTTTTTCTAATTTTCCTTATCTGCCTTTTTTTCTTTCATAGTATTTTAAAATTATTTTAAGACACTGGCCTTCTTCAGCTGTTGCTAAAAAGAATCAAGGAAATAATCTATGAATTATTTTGGACAAATTTTTCAAAAACAGTGAGGAATGTACCACTGAAAACTGGCATTGGCAGCCGTAGTAATTTATGTGGCATAAACGGTCCAGGAAATAGATTAAGGCTCCTTGATCAGCGACTCCTTGCTAATTGGCAATCTCTTCTCAGTGTTAAACCTTGGAGGTTTTGAGTGGGTTTCAATAAGAAAACATTTAGCAAAGCATTAGTCAGATTACTGTGAACTCTGCTGGGGACAGAGCCAAAAAAACAAATCCAACAAAAACTGAGGAACTATTATGAGTCAGACATTATAGAAGTCATCTTACGCATATTATCTTATTTAATCCTCCTCCAAACCTTGTGAAATAGCTACCATTATTTCCATTTTACAGGTGAGAAAATTGAAACTCAGAGAAGGTTAGTAATTTATTAAAGATCACACAGCTGATAAGCAGCAGAAGTACGAGATGTTGGGATGCCTGACCACAAATTTAATACTTGTCTTATCTACTATCAATCTTTGCCAAAAAAGCACACTTGTCCACCCAATTATTTCAAGTATCCATTGGCCAGTTTCCTTGGGCCCCAGGCAATTTGCCAATAGAAAAAAAAAAAAAAAAGCAACCAGTGTTAGAAACCTGGAAATGGACCTTATGTGACCTCAAAGCACATGTGCTTATTTTGCTTCTCGCAAAGAAAGTCAAAATTCTCACCAAAAAAAAAAAAAGTAACAAAAGCCTACAATTCTTACCGGTCTTTACTTGAGTTGTATTCATTTTTTTTTAAAGTGATGATCCTAATCATTGGATTATAGTGAGATCAGAAAAGAGTTATCTAGTATATCTGTAAGGTCACACAGGGAACCATAATAGGAAACATATGTAAAATATCAATTTTCACAAAACAAATATTTATCAGGGTGGCATGTAGAAGGATAGAGAATTTAAGCTTTATGTTTATTGAGCATCAGACTGATAGAACTATTACACAGAAATGAATATAACAATATATCATGATTAGTTATGACATATTGGCACCACTTTCAAATTAATCCAAACATTTAGATCTTCAAAGTGGGTCACTAGTTTTTTGGACTATGGTGGCAATTAATAAATCAATCTTATCACAGAGAGTGATTGATTAGCACTTTTTGCAAAATGTATGGCAAATGGCCATGCTAATCAAAGGAAGTAAAACTATTCATAGATCTTTTTTTTAATTTGAATTTTTTTCCAATTATAAACAGATTTTTTTCCTCTGGCTATATATAAGTGCATTTAATATTCCATGGATAGCAAAATGTTTAAGACTGACAAATATCCAGTCTGTAACCTCTATGGGAAAAGGCTTTGATTACAGTAAAATTACACAAAAATGTGTCATTAAAAGGCATTGGACAGACATAAAATCTAACCTTTTGAGCTGAAGAATACTTAATATTCTCTTCATGATCATGCAAGGGGAAATTCTTTGCTATGGAATAGCTATTTTCCTGTTAAGCAGGCTATTTCATCAATGATTTATTCCTGAGATGTAATAGGTCGTTTAAAATGGTGGTTTAAAAGTTGGGCCTTTTTGTTTAATTTTCTCACAGGCGGTTGGTAATTATCATGGTCCTGCAGTTTCTCTGGAATGCCGTGGAGGGTCAAATGCCAATGGAACCCTGCTTTATAGGGTAATTAAGACAGTCGACATGGTTATTAAATACATCATGCTAAACTAAACTGGAATGCTGTGAAATAAAATCCAAAATCATAAATAAAACTTGGGTATTCCAGCAAAGGGGTATGTGTGAAAAGGAGGAGCTTTATGCTCTCAGAATTGCAATAAATAGCTCTTGCCCACTCAGACTTACTAAAACCTGGCTACTGAAAGCCTCTGGATTTGCCTTTGAGACAGTGAAACAGAGATCCATGCTACAACTCTACATGTCCTTGAAGGTCTAAGTCCCACCATTTCATGTTACGTAAAAACAACATAAGAATACTTTCGGTGAATCATTTTCCTGCCTTCCTTATTGCCAAGATCAAACACTGAAAAACGTGTGATAAATTAAGTGATCCAAGGTAAGTGTGATATGACTAGCCAATGAATTTAGATAGATAATCTTTTAACATTTTTCAAGACTCTTTCCCTCTGGAAGGTCCTTCCAATGACTGCTCATCGCTGTGGATTCATGCTGCCTTTGAGAATTCATCTATAACCCACAAAAGACCACGGTGATATGATGACTACTTCAAAGAAGCCAATAACAGGCTTGTTGATGTTGATCATTCTAAACAGTGGTGATAGGTAAATATTGTCATCAGTAGAGATGTGTCTTCCAAATATGTGTCTGTCTTGTGGTCATAAGCTTTCAAACCCAAAAGCCGAAGGCTTCGGTAATTTAATTTCTTTCCAGAAAACATGATGAGTAAACAAAAAATGCTGGCAAAAGCCTGGACAGAATGAGAACAGAATAAAATGCAATCTTTCCAACCTATAATATGTTGCCTACGAGAGATTTTCAATTATTCTCCCCTTGCGTATTGCCTGGAAGTCTTTTTTTTCTATATGCATGTTTACAGGCAAATTCACTGGTTTACTAGGCAAAGGGAAAGAACCGCTCTTAAATAGGGAAATAAATATTTCCAATTCTAGCTGTAAAACTAGGAGCCAAAATGTGTAGTTGACAGGCACGGAGCCAGCTGACTTCAGATCACTAGCCTTTCCTTAAAACCAGTCTTCCTATTTCCACATGGAACACATTTTAAGTTAACAATGTGTAGTTTGGCAAAGGAATTGTTTTTCTTTGGCATGAAACGGTTGTCTCGTTTTTTAAAAATGTATTTTCTCTCTGCTCCTACATGCAACGTGCGTCAACATTCTTCAGAACTTTAAAAACTGTTGTTACACCAGCAAAGTTTTAGGTGACTACCTTTTTAAAATCTTTGCCCAAGTAGGAAAATACATATTTAACATATTCATATGCTCGTGCTTTGTGCCTCGTATAATTCTGGCCACTGCTTAAATATACCTTGAAATGCCTATTGAATGGCGACTCCACTATTTCGCATACTTCGGAAAAACAGGCCTCTCAGAGAAGTCATTTAAATTTCCTTTGATGAGTATTTTTACAGGATTTCTCGACAATGTACAATCTGAAAATAAATCTGGCCGTTTCCTTCTCTTCTCCCTGTCAGAGTCTTAAAATTGAGTCATTCTATCCACAATGTATTTATAGCACTAAAAACAGTAGAGTGGAATGCTACCCATTCAAACATTTGCAGGCTATTTCCCCATTCCTGGCCACCGCCACAGAAAAGTCAGAAAAGCAGAAATGCAAATTTTCAGACATTGGTTCCACATGAAGTAGGGCAGGCTGCCGCCCCAGCTACTGTTGTGAGACCAGATAGGGCCACTGCTGCCGACACATAAAGAAAGCCATTAAGGAGAAGTTGTTTATTTCTGCTTCTGCAGAAATCATAAACACCAACCCTGAGCCTGACAGCGCAAGCTGTGCTGCAGTAAATTCTAGTACTTTGCTGGCCATTCTAAGCTGCCCAGTAAAAGTTACTGTAGCTAAATCCCATATACATTTCATGAAATAATCCTACTCAGAAGATGGTATCATATTCATGCACAGCAGGGTGTGCAAATGCCTATAAATTACATGTAGAATCTGAGATATCTATTTTAAAAAATCTGTGCAAATTTAACCATGACCCTTTGCCAGACAATAGGCCTTCATATGCTTTGCAGCTTAGCAGACACCCAGGAATTTTGTTTGGAAGTGATAGCTACTGTCTATGTAATATTTAGGACCTATTCATGAAGCATCTGGCAGAAAATAAAAGGGTTTTCTCCACTAACATATGCTAAAGAAGGATGTGGTCCTGTGCCGACTCCTCCTCTTCTGATTTTTTGCAAATAGCACAACATAAGAGACGGTTGTTTCTGGCTGCCCTGCTGCCTGTCATGGCTGTCAGGCGAAATCCCATGAATTATTGCTCTTCCAGATGTAAGAGATTTTCAGGCTGCCTTAAACTGCCTGTGGTTTGTGGTGCTGGAGAGGAGAGAAACGAGATTAAACTTCATCTCATCAGTGCAATCTGAAAAGATCACACAGAGGACTAATAATCAGGGCTTTTTCATTCCAGAGCCAGACTTGAGAGCTGTGTGTTTTTGTTTCAAGGTGATGTCACATTAAGCTTGTTGGAAGACAGTGATTAAGGTCAAACAATATTTGAGGAAGATCAAAAATAAAAAAAAAAAAAAAGTGTTCAACCCACTTCTGATGCTTCCTTATTGCATTTGCTTAAAGGGGAAGGACTGATCATTTTCACTGACGGCAGAGAACAGGACAAGGATCCAGTCCTATAATTCAGTTGTTAGCATTTCTTAACACAAGGTTAATGTGGGAAAAATTAGGAAGGTTCTCATCAAATTATAGCTCTACTGTTCATTGTAATTTAGAGGATGCATTCATCACCATCAAAAAAAAAAAAATCAAGTGTCACTTTTTGTTATCTCTAAAGGTCAATTTTGAAGTCTTTTTTTTTTTTTTTTTTTTTTTTTGCTTTTTTTTGTTTTTGTTTTTGATTCTGTGAACATGTCATAGGGAGCCTGGAAATACTCATTAAAAAATCAGCAGGTGAAAAAAAAATCAGCAGGTGATACTAATGTTTTCTGATACGCAGAGGTTTTTTTTAAAAGATACTTTAGTTCAGTTTTCACCTCAAAAAAATGCACTCCTATAATCCCCCCCATAAGTGGTAAATATCAGCAGATTCAATAACCCCGGTTACGAACATTTAACTAAAGGTTTTTATAACTGTTTCCAGAATGACTCAGAAAATAAATCACACCCTCTCCCATTATGTACAGTTTGAGTCCTCGGGGAGAAAACTTATAACTCATTACATTTCCATTCCCTTTGATCAAACACCATATACAACACCTGGATATTATAATTTTAAATAATAGTTGTGACACAAACTAGGATAATGCTTAAAAACCTAAGAATCTTAATATGGTTACTATTAGTTCATATCATTTACAGCATGGAGAAATGGTGAGTGGTTTTGTGGCATTTTGCTAGAGCTCCATCAGCAAAATATTAATTATAGATCAAGAAAACATGTTTTTTAAAGAAACACCTGGAAATAATCGACAAATATATATGTCTTAGATCAGAACATAATTGCCCCAATTCAACCTGTATAACTTTTTTTTTTTTTTTTTTTAAGATGTAGCCTGTAAGTAATGGGGTAGGCTACCAGATGTAAAACCTCCCAGGCCAGCTTTTCTTTCCATTTCAGCTTAGGCACCTCACAAAGGTTCTCTAATGTGAAGGATCCCAGTGAAACAGTGATGAAAACCACAGGTACAAGTGGCTTACATGAAAGTATTTATTGCTTTTCATGCATTGCATTATAGCATAGTGGAAAAAAGTCCTTCATTGAAAATGCATTAATTATTTGACACTGGTTTGCCTCAAAGTCATTTTTACTATGGGATGCAAGAGAAAGATCACAGCTGAAAAAAAGATCATCATACTTGAGGTAGGCTCACAGAGTCTTTTCTTATGTTCTGTGTGAAGTTGTCTTGAACTGAAACCTATGCTCCTTAAGGATTAAGGGATTGAAGAGCAAAGACTGAAGCTGCTGTAATTTAAACCTACAGATTCCCCAGCACAAAGGTGCAAAATGGACTAAGCCAATCTGACTCTTTCCTTGTTCAGTAAAGAAATCATTTTCCTTTAGAAAGTTTTACACTATTAACATTCCAAAGGTGTTATCATCTTTAAAGCAAGTGGTCTTCTCTTGGCTTTTACTATGCATTGAGTGCCTGCAGATATTAAATCAGTGGACATGGTTTTAAATGACCATGTATGACATCTCTAAACAAGCCTTGCTATATGTGAGAAATATGAAGAAATCTTGAAGAAGAACATGCATAATGATCATCAGTGACTTGTGTTTCCTTAGTTAAATTGGTATTTCATTAAATATATTTGTGGAGTTCATGGTTGTGTATTTGCTTTTTGTTTAGTTTCTAGAAAAATGCTTATTTCCAAGTCAATAAAATGTAAAAGTATTATTCATCCTCTAATGAAAATAATTTCTGAGCAATGGAAAGCCACTTATTTGCAGGCATCTGTTTTCTTACATGTGAGTTAAGTCAAAATGAAAGCTCAAAGAGTGCTTTATTCACTCACTGATTTAATCATTCGTTCAACACTTATTGTGCTCCCACTAGGTGTCATCCAGGTGGGCACTTCAGACATAGTCGTGCAAAAGTAGACATACCTTCATGCCTAGTGTAATACAGATATATTAAATTTACAATTAGGTACCTATTTAAACTATTAATTGTTACACATACTGTAAAGCACATGCATAGAGAAAGGTCATGAAAATATGTAATTCACATGAACATGATCTTTGCAGCCATTTGTGGTTGTATAGCTCTGCCCTGAGGATGCAGGGATTTACCGCAAGTAAAGTTAACTGGGAGATTTAGTTCTATGTTTCTAAAAACAAACAAACAAAAAACTTCGATTATAAACAAAAGATTCGGCTGAAATTTTTGTGCGCTGGTATCAGAATTCTGGGTTTCATTTTTAGTTTCCCGTGTTAGATAGGAAAAATAGTGAATGTAAGAAGATAATATTTCCAGGATAAGCCATTTCTAAATGGTTCTTACTGATTACATCCAATCTCCCTTTGAAAAGCCATATGGAGAAAATAGATCATCTTAAAACATAAAACCAAAAATCCTTAGTCACAAAACTTGAGTTTTAGCTTTTGTTTTTTCCTCACTAAAATATTCTGCTCCGATCCTTCTCAGATTTTTCAGCTCATATTTCTAACCTACTCTTTGAACACAAACATAGCATCATTTTCTCACCTTCAATTTGATGGCAGTTTGGATATTTCATATCTTGACCTTTCAATTTCTTACCCTCTGGGTTTCACTTCTTTTCTTTTTATTAATGTTTCTATTTTGCTAATATTTTTGCCTTTCACATTAAGTGTCTTTATTAAAGTACTATTGAGTAATGGTTTGGTTAATCTAGTCCCTTTTGGTCAAACCCATTGTAAAAAAAAAATCTAACTGGGCAAATTTGAAGGTCTAATTGGCTTTATTCAGTGATTCATGAATCAGGCAGCATCCCATCTAGCAGAAAAAAAGGTGTTGGGAGGAGTGATACAAAATGGAAGGCTTTTACAAGCAGAAGGAGGCAGGCCAAGGAAGTTTCTCGTAAAGAGAGGATTGTCTCAAGGGAGGTGGGGGTCAACCAGATGGATGGTCTCACTAGTACTGACGGGTTGATTCCAGACTGACTGGCTTAAAGATTACCTTCCTGGGAGAGGGTAGGTTCAATATTAAGTCTTAGTTTGTTGATGTGGGACTTATCACAAGCCATTCATTTGGATCTGTTGGTTCCTTTTTTTTTTTTTTTTTAACACCAAGAATATAAAGTATCCAGAATGTCTAGGTACATAGATCAAAATAGGCTTACTGTCTTTCCCTTGGAACCACTCAACGCAATTCCCCTCAAGTATTTTCAAGTTCCTGGTCCCTTCTAGCTACTCTTGCCTTTGCTCTTGAACTTGGATTCTTCACTTTTCTTGAGTTCACCTTCACTCAACTTTCACATCAAATTACTCACAGGAACATTTTCAAGTATTATCCATTTGATGCCCAAAGGACTTAGTGATTTTCAAATTTACAGAATGAAGACTATATTTAGTTTTCCAAACATGAATGATGGCTACAAAGAAAGAAAGTTGTAACCAGATAGAATTCAGTGTTTGTTTTAGAGATTACTCCTCCTGGTTAAAAGAATAACAACAAATGTGCATAGTGTACAGCACTTCAAGATATAGAAAAATATTAAAAAGTAAATAAAAATAACTCTAATCCAACCACAGAGATTAAATGAGTGGCTTGGGGATCCCTGGGTGGCGCAGTGGTTTAGGGCCTGCCTTTGGCCCAGGGCGCGATCCTGGAGACCCGGGATCGAATCCCACGTCAGGCTCCCGGTGCATGGAGCCTGCTTCTCCTTCTGCCTGTGTCTCTGCCTCTCTCTCTCTCTCTGTTGTGTGACTATCATAAATAAATAAAAAATTAAAAAAAAATAAAAATAAAAAATAAATCAGTGGCTTTCTCCACTTTATTTTTCCTTGTCATTTGTCATATATCCACAAGAAAAAAACGTATGTCTTTTTCTTTTGTTAATTTTAAAATAGTTGCTGTGTAACTGCATATTACAAAGTTCTCAGTAATATGTAAATGAAGCTCAAATTAAATTAAGTGACAATAGCCATTGTCTTTTCTCTAAGGGAGAAAAATAAAGATACTTAATCATTTTATTACCTTCCATTAAAGGCTCTTCTCAAGTTAAACTTGACACCTTTCATTGTTGAAATTTTAAATTACTTGAATATTTTTATAGGAATTATTCAACTTCCTCTCTCATTAATTCTGCAAAACTGAAACATTCAACAGATTTTTTTTTCCAACTTACAATGGCCACCCAACATGCAATAGTATCTCCTTTGATCATGGCTCATCTGTTCATGATAAAGTAGATAGTGATTATCTACTGTGCATTGTTGGGTTGCATATTGGACAAATCAAAGATGCAAAAAAACAGCAATCATGTCCTCCAAAAGCTTGTGTGTTCTTTAATTATTGCCAATGTTTATTTGAAAAGGGAATTCATTTTAATGTTAAGTAAGTGAAATTTATATAAAAAATGATAATTTGTCACAACTTCATATCACATACCCCAATACAGGGATTTGTGTATTATTTAATATTTTAGAAATTCTAGTCTATGTTTCTCTGTGAACATTAGGTTGGCTCTATCAGCCCCAAGTTTCACTGCATGCTACTACTATACACATCTCTACTGTCTGCTACATTCAAGTTATTTTTTTTTCCTGTAGATTAAAAAAATAAAAATATTTTACAGTTTGCATCTGAAGACACAGCAAATAAAATCTAAAAGTTTGAACCTTGGAAATATCTCAATATCTAAAATTTGCATTTGATTGTGGGAGTGAGGGGTGGCATTCATATAGGCTTATGGATTTCTATCTCTAGATGCTACTTTGGTCAATGCTTCCCATTTATAACCTCAAAATCCTATCTTGAAGGTTCAGACACCCTTTCCAGGAGTAGAAGTAATTCCATTTCTATGCTCCATGTGCCTCTTGAGGCCAGATCTGCCAGTAATGCTTAATTGGGTTGGAAGATAGTGGATAGTACCAGTTTATCATACAGGCAACTGACACAAAACTTTTTCACTTATCTGAGGTTGGACTGTGTCTGGGTTCAGAGATGAAAGGTCAGTTCTTTATCCACTAAGTCCCCTAGACATTCCAAAATCCCCAGTACATTACAAATTTGAACAGTTTAAGCTCTCTTAAATAAAGAATCTCTTCTCTGGGTAAAGTATACAGTGTATATAGATACAGTGGAAAAGAAACATGTGAAAGGTCACAGCCATGACCTTTTAACATCAATAGTTTTATTTATAGCCAAGTGCTTAGTCTATAGGGCTTAATATAAAAGCAAGAAGAAAGACAAAGGTATCTGGTTAGCTTTATAATAGCTATCCGGTTATAGGAAATTTGTCTTTTTACTCTTGAGCTGAGAATAAAAATTATAAATAATTTAAGTGACAGCTATTTTAAAGAAAAGAATAACATTTCTCAATCATTTTTAATTGAACGCATTCTATTTCTCTCTTGATATGGCCTAAAATAATCTACCAGGTTTTAAAGGAATAGATTTATTTCTTCACATGTGTGATTCATTCTTAAAAGACAAAACAACAGTATTTTATTTTTATTACTACCTGCTTCCTTGTCACCTATTTGGTGTCTTGCTGCACTTGAAATTACACGTGGGAGAGTTGTAGATTACAGCAGTCAAAATCTTGTTTCATGGAATTTTAGTAGTTTAGGAAATTTAGCAAATTCAGACACAAGCATTAACTTCCTTTTTTCAAAATAGTTCCCAAACGCTCTTAAGAAATGCCTGAAGGTACATTGGGAGAAGTTCAATGATGCCCCCAAGCTCACTGTGGGAGCCAAGTGTGAAACAAGTCTAGAGAATTGGCCACAAACGGCTGAGTGACAAGTTAAGATGAACACTCAGCCTACGGAGAGCCTGGGAACAGTTTTATAAGGAAGAGAGTCTAACCTTTGTCACCCATTCTATTCCAGGAAAAGAACAGGAAGTCACTTGGAATTATGCTCTTGCTATCTCCAGAGAAGACCACCACCTTCTCCTTTCAAACTTCCTCGTTGGGGAGATAATTCGAGCCTAAGAAATTTTTGTCTTCTTACCTCAAGAGATCATTGTGCCTTTCTGAGCTCCCCTAGCTGGTACTTTGCCTTTCACTGGTGTGATATTCTTTGTGCAGTTTCTTACAATGTGTTAATTTAATTCATGCTGAAGTAATAATGGAAACTGACAGATAGCCTTTTCTTTTTAACTGGAACTTCCAGAGACAACAAATTTACCCAAAGAGTTAACTAAATTGGTTAGAATTTCAAGTGCTGTATCTCTGTATAGAATTGTCAAGGATGCCCTTCCATAATACTCCAATTTCAGTTGAGTGTAATACTTGGGATATTTGCCTTCTAGTTTTATATGCTTGATTCAAATTTAGAAGCAAACTTCTGATGTGTTATAGAAATTTCTCTTAAGATTGACAACACCAGAAACAGCACACACCTCCCCCCACCTTGCCCCAACTCAGGACTGCTGTATTTTCTAGTTAAAAGGATATCTGCTGAGTCATTAAACAAAACAAAACTTCAGTAAACAGTACTGAGCATTTAACAGTGGGTAAAAGCCTGATGTATCAGGATTGATAAGATATTGAAATATCTTGTAGAAGGTAGAAACTCAGATTCTGGAGCCAGACAGACCTGGATTTGAATCTCTAGTCAAAGACCCACTTGATTTATGGCTTTGGCCAGTAGCTGAACTTCCTTAAGCCTCATTTCCTTAAAATGAGGACAGTATATAATATGAGGTGTGATAATTGTAAGGCTATAATGGGTTCATTTATGTAAATTACAGGGCTGGTTTATAGTAAGCCGTCACTTAATCTTAATTATTTTTAGTATCATTGAATTAAATGTCATTTGTACAATAGGAGAGTAAGAAAATCAAGGTTATTGACATTTAGATAATTAAATGCAGCAAAATATAGAGTTGACTATTCTTTTTATATCATTTTAAATGTACCTAATATTTCTCAGTAACTACACAGAGAGAAAACTCTAAAATACATGTGGAATGAACAACAATGATGAAATATTACTAGTGAAATTCATTTCCTTCAACTATAACCTCCTTGTGGTTTCAGGAAAGGGATTATTTTAACCTCCTTGAAGAATGGAAGGAAAAAATCCTGCCCACATGCTCTACTAAAGAAAAATTTTGTCAGATTGTATTAGAGTATCTGTGTGATGTCATAAAAGACACTGAAATGGTGCAATTATGAACTCTCATCTCTGGTATCCTATCATACAAGACCTAAACCAGCTGTAGAGAATTATCATTCTCTCTTTGCTCTACACTAAGTCCAGCTCAGAATGAGAACTGGTCCAGGTATACGTTGGTCCTTTAGTGCCACCAAGACCAAAACACCTTTATCACAAGAATAATTCCTGACCCCAATCGTCCTCAGGTTTTCTTTGCTCCCAATGCATTCTATTTTTATTAGGCAATTTAATTATTGAATGCCTACCGTGTTCCAAACCCTGCACTAGGTGCTTTTGGCAAAGATGAGCAGGTTAAGCCAGCCATAATCCCTGCCATGGATGAGTTTAAAGCCTAAATAAAGAAGAAAACAAGTAAACCAATAAATGCACCGTCTTCAGTGAACTGTTATCCATTTACATGGTAGAGAATCAGATAAAATCTAGTGTTTAAAAATTTAGATTTTATGTTGTACAGGCAGGTGGTGTTTACTCTCGGTGATTGGGAAGGAGATTAAAGAAGACATCTGGGGTGCTGCTGATGTTCTGTTTCTTGGTCTGGGTGTAGATTTTACAGCTGTGTTCAGTCTGTGAAAAAATCAAGTACATAGAGTGACACACTTATGTACAGTTTTCTCTTATATGCTATACACTCAATAGTCCTTTTTAAAAAATATAGACTTATTTTTCCTTTGCACAGCCCAGACACTTAGGTACATATATTCCATAGTCTCAACAAATATTTTAAAAATTGAATTATAATTATTATAATTTAAGTTTCTAAAAAATTAAATACAGAAGAGTCTTAACTGTTCTTCACAATCCTGAAAACAATCCGTATTTTGTAAATAAATTACTATGCTGAATCTTCAGTTATGCTTCTGTTCATAAGAATTTCAGTCTATTCAAAGCCTCTAAGACTACTCCCACATATTCCAGTGATATCATATTACCATAGCCATCCTAAAGAGCACCTCCCACCAGAAAAGTCAACACACCAGTTGCTCAGAAATTTCCATTTGGGTCTCTTATTTTTTGCACCTACCAACAGCTTACTTAATGATGCCTTGAGCAAACAAGTAATTGCATTCACTGTATCCTCTTGGTATTACACTGTATTAACATCCTTCATTTTTTTTTCGTGGAAATGTCATTTGTGGGTATGATTTACTTTTTAAAAATGCTCAATTTCCACTGCTGAATATAAAATGCATCCAACTCATGGAAAAAATATAGCACCAGGCAAAGCAGCCCCTTAAAATTGTTTTAAAATTAATTCCATAGATATCACATAATTTCCCCAATAAATATACTGTCAAACAACACATAGCAAATAGTGCTAAATTTACTCCTCTCTGCAGAGTTTAATCCTGTTGAATACATACCTCCTTGAATTTTCCTTAGATTTCATGCCGCAGATTCATCTTATCTCTTACTCCTCCCAAGCCCACATTCTAGGCTGCTCTTTCTCTATCCTTGATGACAAATAAGATTCTCTAATATATGTTAATCTCTGGAAGGCACTTGTTTATTTCCTAAATTTCAACCTCAGAACTCATGCAAGTCTACACCTATTCTGTACATCTTTTCTGTCTATGTGAACAAGTATTGCCATGGTTTTCAGAGCATGACCTTTAGCTCTACCATCCAAACCCAAGTGACAACCAGAAATCCCAACCATTGCCAGCTCAGCATATACAAAACCCACCTGTACTCTCTTGCAAGCTGCTTCTCTCCTCCGTCACCTGTCACCCTGTCCCCAACCCACCCCCTTGGTTTTCTGTATTGGTAAAAGACAGCCCCTCTCCTGCAAAATCTTCCAATATCCTTCTCACCTACCTATCAGCCTACCTTTGTTGGCTAATTTCCTCCACACTGTTCCTACCCCATTCTTGGCAACCTCTAACCTTGTGTCCCTACAGTCAAAATATATATTGCAATGTGCTTAATGCTGTTCTTTTACTCATTCATTCATTCATTCATTCATTCACTTTTTTGTGCAGCAAATATGTGCTGAGTAACTACCCTTGCTAAGCTTTGGATTCTCAGAGATAAATAAGACACATTCTTTTCTATGATGAAACTGTCTCAAGAGGGAGACTATATTACATATATTCTGTAGTAGAGAGTTTAAATGCCTTTGTAGGTCATATAAATGTTCTTCCCAATCTGGGCTCTCTCTCCAAACCTCTCCTGCTTCATTTGCTGCATTTCCCTGGTGTGTGTCCTTCACTGCAGGCACCCAGAACTACATGGGGGTCTCCAATGATCCTTTCCCTTACGCTGCTGTGCCTTTGTGCCCTCTGTCTGAAATGTCCTTCTCCACCTTGGTAGTCCAGCAAACTGATTCGGGAACTATTTTCTGGCCTCCTCAGACAGTTGGCATCTGTCCTCTGTACTCAATAACATCTTGTGCAGATTTAACATTTATCACACTATTTACTAATTATTGATTTTCACTTTTGCCTTTCCTACTAGATAGTGAGGTGCATGAGAGCGGTGATTGAATCTCCTGTGCCCTTCGGGTTGAATGAACAATAATCATATACTTGGGAATAAGAAAATGATTAAGAACACAGCCCAGGGAGTCAGACAGACATGGATATAAATCCCAGATCCACTCAGTAATAACCACATAACCTTGAGAAGTTCCTTGTGTTCCCTGAGCCTCAGTTTCCTTATCTGTTCAAGGGAATAACAATGTGGATTTTAAAGTATCTGTGAGGACTCAACAAGATCGTGGGAAAAAAGTGTTAGCTTTAGTGCCTGATCCATAGTAAATTCTCAATAACTTTTGGTTATTTTTATTATTATGCCTGAAAAGTAGTGGTGACATATGGTGCCCTTTATGTTTTACAGTTGTGCTCAGGTGATTAAAAAAACAAAGGATGGAAGGGGAAACAAAGTAATTTTTAATAATTTACTTTATATCTATCATACTTTGGATATGTTATCTCAGTGATTTTCCCAACTATTTGGGGGAAATAAGGGATATTAGTGACAATTTATATACCAAAAAACTGAGTCTCAGAAAGCAGAAGTGACTCCTCCAAGGGCATAGAGCTTCAGTTATAAGACACATTGTCTTAGTCAGCCTAGGCTGTCATAAAAAAAAAAAATGCCACATCTGGATGGTTTAAAAAATAAAAAAAAACATTTCTCACAGTTCTCGAGATTAGGAAGTCCAAGGCCAAGGTTTAGGGAAACTCAGGACCTGGTAAGGGCCCTCTTCCTGACCTCTGGATGGCCATTTTCTTGTTATGGTCTCATATGTCCGCAGGAGAAAGAAAAATCTTTCTTCCTCTTTGTATAAGCCACTAATATTAGAGCCCCATTCTTATGATCTCATTTAACGTTGATTACTTCCCAAAAGCCCTATCTCAAATACGGTAACATTGGATTAGGACTTCAACCTATGAATTTGGGGGGACACAATTCAGTCCATAGAACTCATGTTCTTTCCACTGAATTCACCATCATAAACACAAGATGAACCAACATGAACAGAGTTAGTGTAATCCATAAAAGCAAAAGTTCTGATTCCAACTTTCCCAAAAGCTTGAAGCTTTTAGCCATTGTCTCTTTATTTTATACCCTATTACTAGAGTTTCTTGATCATCCAAAATATAAAATAACTATTATAAAGCCAACAGTAGATGTATGCCATGTGCTATCCATCCAAAAGAAGCATTTTTAAGAGACAAATAATTTAAGGCAAAAGACATTCTGGAGCATGAGTTTGAAAAAATGCAGCTGTTTGGGGCACCTGACTGGTTCAGTTGGTAGACCGTACAACTCTTTATCTCAGGGTCATGTGTTCAAGCCCCACATTGAGCATAAAGCTTACTTTCAAAATTTTTTTTTATTTTTTAAAAAAGAAAATATATGGCTCTTCAGCACAGTTACTGGGGGCAAGAGTTTGGGGTTGGGGTGGGAAGGAGCTGTAGAAACTAGATAAACAGGCTAGAATCCCTGTGGGATGATTGTGTGGGATGATTGGGAATCACCCTACACACTGGTGGTCTGATGCTGATAGAGTAGAGGAGAATTTTGGAGAGAGAGTTGAGTCAAAAGGAGTCTACTAAGTGTACCAGAGTTACAAATCCTGTGGATGTAATAGAAAAAGCAAATAATGCCTGCCCAGGTTGGACTCCTGTGTTTCACCCAACACCTCACTGCTACTTCACCTCAGTTCTTTGAAATACAGCTCCTATGGCAAGGCTTCTAAAGTGCACTCATATTAAAACACAGAATCAGTAATATTGGATCACCCTTTGATATTGAAGGGAAAAGAAAAATTGCTAGGTTGCCCAGTAGGTATCCCTACAGTAAGGATAATAGAAGACAATCTCTCTAGGCTCAGAAAGCCCCACTTGAATGAGTATACTGGCATATTAAGGAGACCTCAACAAATGGGCTGAAAGTCAAATGGCAATTGGTTCCTTTTTTTTTAAGATTTTCTTTTTTTTTCTTTTAAAGATTTTTATTTATTTACTCATGAGAGACACAGAGAGAGAGGCAGAGACATAGGCAAAGGGAGAAGCAGGTTCCCTGGGGAGGAGCCTGATGTGGGACTCGATCCCAGAACCCCAGGATCACAACCTGAACCAAAGGCAGAGGCTCAACCACTGAGTCACCCAGGTGCCCCCATTTTTGGTTCCTTTTTGAAAAACAAAGCATATAGCCGCCTTGTTAATTTCTTTTCTTACAATAGAAGAAGAAAAGATGGTACAATCTGGAGCCTACCACCCTGATTCCTCTGACTCTCACCACCTGTTTTGGGATTTTTTTAAGATTTTATTTATTATTCATAAGAGACACAGAGAGAGAGGCAGAGACATAGGAAGAGGGAGGAGAAGCAGGCTCCATGCAGAGAGCCCAATGTGGGACTCCATCCTGGCACTCCGGGATCACGCTCCAAGCCAAAGGCAGATGCTCAACCACTGAGCCACCCAGCATCCCTCTACCATCTGCTTTTTGTAAGAGTAAGATTGTGGTCATCATTTTGCAATATACATAAATCAAACCATCATATATGCTTAAACTTACACAGTGATATATGTCAATTGTTTTCCAATAAAAGTGGAAAAAAAGTAAAAGAGTAAACAATGGAAGCATAATTCTCATCTATCATGGAATGAGCAAATAACTTGTGCAATATGCACATAATGGGATATCAGGTATTAGTGAGAATGGACAAATGAAACCTACCTTGTGACAATATGGATTTTTTTAAGACCTGAAAATGTTATGTTAACCTCAGAAACATAATTTTTATAAAATAAAATCTTTTAAAAAATTAAAAATGAAAATAAAAATGGAGGCACATGTCTTCCTCTCCTGCTTCTTAATCTGCCTTCTGATCACATGTGTTTGCTTAAGGACAATTCATTAAGTTGTACACTTATGATCTGTGCACCACTATATATGTTATATGTCAAAGAAAGTTCCAAAATTTAAAAACACCACTTCTTGGGTATATACCCAAGAGAATTGAAACAGGAATTCAAATAGATCTTCATATATCTGTGTTCATAGCAACATTATTTATAATAACCTAACAATTGAAATAATCCTAATGTCCAATGACAGATGACTGGATAAACAAATGTGGTATATCCATACAATGGAATATTATTCAGCCTTAAAAAGGAATGCCATTCTGATACATGCTACATTCTGGAAGAAATTTGGAAATATTATGCTAAATGAAATAAATCAGACACAAAGGGACAAATATTGTATGTTTCTACCTGCAAAATGTTTTAAGTTTGGGCTTCTATAATGAAATACCATAAACTTGGTGGCTTATAAACAACAAATACTCATTTCTCATAGTTCTGGAGATGAGGAAGTCCAGTTCAGAGCACTGAAAGATTTTGTGTCTAATGTGAGCCCACTTTTTGGTTCAGGGAGAGTCATCTTGCTGTCTTCTCACATGGCAGAAGGGACAAGGTAGCTTTCTGGAGCCTCTTTGGTAAGGGTACAATACAATTCATGATGGTACCAATAAAATTCATGATGGTACAGTCTACCAAAGGCCCATCTCCTGATACCATCATATTGGGGACTAGTATTTAAACATATGAATTTGGGAGGGACAAAAATAATTCAGTCTATTGTATATGCGGTACCTAGAGTGGCTAAACTCATAGAGGCTAAAAGTAAAACAATATTTATCAGGGGCTGAGGGGAGAGAGAAATGGGAATTATTATTTTGTGGATATGGAGTTTCAGTTTGGGATGATGAAAAAGTTCTGTAGATGGACAATGATGATGGTTGCACAATAATGTGAATATATTCAATGATTAATGACACTGAATTGTTCATCTAAAAATGGTTTTACATATATTTTACCGTAATAAAAAAATTAAAAAGCAAAATAAAAATGGAGGCACATATCTTCTTCCCTTTTTAAAAATATTTTATTTATTTATTCATGAGAGACACACAGAGAGAGGTAAAGACATAAGCAGAGGGAGAAGCAGGCTCCCTGTGGGACCTGATCCAAGGACCCCAGGATCATGACCTGAGTGGAAGGCAGATGCTCAACCACTGAGCCATACTGGCATCCCTTCTCTTCTCTCTCAATGAGAATTTGCCTACCTGTTTACAGGATCCTCCAGACAAATTCTCACGTATTTCCTCCAAGTTGTTTCTTTTCAAGGCCACACAGTTTCCATTCTCAGGATCCATCTCTGGGATGCCCTTCTGCCTTTGGCCATATTTTTTACCTCAAGGCTACATGTCAAAATTTCCCTGGGCTGCCTCTATTTCCACTTTAGCAGTAGAAGAGAAAATCTTTAGAAGAATCTATTTGTTTAATATGATCAAGAGATTCGCGTTATTAACCACTATACATGAATGTCTTATATATGTTACATCATTTCCACACCAATATTCTAAAGTCTACTTCTTGCAGTGAAAACCCTGGAAACATTGAGCTAATTTCTTGTGTCTCTGAGTATAATACAATTCATTGACCAAACTTTGAACATTTATTTATACCTCCCCTATTTGTAAACAGACCTAAGACTAACTTTAAATGGCCAAATTCACAAAAGAATAATCTGGAAGCAATAGTTAGAATACTTCGTCATGTTATTTTCAAACAATACCAAAGACCTATTCAACTGAGCTAATACTCATTTATTTTTATCTGTATAATATCAAAAAACTTTGACCAAATTTTTCACTGAGTTTATTAATATTTTCACTGAATTTCCAGATGTTTTGCTTTCACATATTGGTGTCACTATATATCTTTATTTTCCCGTTACACTATGATTCCTATGTATAGTTTATTGCTGGGGGATAGCTACAGGGCAGGACAGATATTAAAACTATAGAGGATCTCATAAGATGTGAAGCTGAATATCTTTTTTTTTAGATTAGGTAACCTTTTTATAGCTTTGAGGGAAAACATGGATAGTACTCCTGTGTGTGTGTATGTGTGTGTACATTGACAAATAATTCTTTTATATTGAGAATGAGCAAAACCTGCCAACCATTGCAAGAAAACTCTAGAAGTTTTGGGCTTTTTTAATTTATAAGTCTGCCAGGTATCTTCATTATATGTACATATATCCCAACCATATATAACCTCAGAGGAATTAATACAGACTACTGGTTAAGAAGGTAGAGTTTTATAGGGTCGTGAGATCAAGTCCCACATCGGCCTCAGTGCCGAGTCTGCCAGAGACTCTCTCTCCCTCTTCTTCTGTACCCCTACTCACTGCGTGCACTCTCACTATTTCAAAAATAAGTAAAAGAAACTTAAAAAAAAAAGGTAAAGTTTTACTCTCAGCTCTGACCTTTCCTAGCTTTTCTCAGTTTCCTCATCTGTATTACAGTGATAAAAATTACTGCTTCCTTATGGAATGTTGAATAAAAAAGACTCAGCACCGTAACACACTCCTTTTATGTTACTGTTCATGTGGAGAATCAGGAAACTTGTCATTTTTAATCATGAAATAACTTCTACATCACCGACTTTGGGTCATCGTTCTCAGTTTAAATAAGCAATCCACTTTTCAGTGTGGTTATTTCAAAGGAGCAACATTTCATAGGCAGACTCTAGCCTGTTCAGACAAGAACAAAGAAGACAGAGTGGTTGGAGCAGAACAAGGATAGGAAGCTACGGCCATGGCAGGAGCTATAGTCAGAGCGGGAGGCAGAGAGTAGAGCCAACAATTTTGTTTTGTTCACAATATAGGCAGCAAAGCCAGGTATTTGGAAAAGCATGAATCTGGTCGCATTTTATTACTACACTACACTCTCCTACTAATTCATCCCTTTTAGAATGATGACATGTTCTACTTTAATTTTAATGATTTAATAATTCACCGCTTGAATTAGCTCATGGGAGATCATAATACCTCTTTCTCTTCGTTGTTGCAGGTGGTTTATTTGTTTCACTACCACCATTTGGAACTTGATAGAAGTTTTTAGTTTTTAATTGTATCTTCTTATGGTTTACCTGGATGGCATGAATTTGCTTTATTTAGGTTAAGAGGCAAAACGTTTTTCCCAAATGAAGTCTCTACAGTCCAGGTTCCTCAGTGACGGGTAGACTCCAGCTCCTTGGTGTAGGGAATGTAAAATCTCTGAACCTTCACTAAACCAACAACTGTTTGTTTGCTTGCTTGCTTGTTTTTAATGTCTCTGGTTACTAGACTCTGTCCCTTCTTTTTCTTAGAACAAAGAACTCTGGGATTCAGAGGCAAACATATATCCTTCTGTCCAGCTCTCAGATTTTAAGTCCTGTATTCTACTGAACAAGATGAAATTGTTCTAAAGTAAATCAAAACTAGCTTGTCAGAAGCTTGCTTCCGTGTTTCTAATGGTCTCTGGACTAATAAACAGCATCTAGATGGCATTTCTCAGTGTCTCAAACCATATTAAAACTTCCTTTTTGTGGAAGAACTAGATCTTTGCCTGAACTTTATTACCTGCCCGAAGACTTCAAGAGCTTCAAAATATATACCCTTTGGAAACTGTGTCGTATTCATTTTTTTTTCTCATATTGGAGTTTTGTTTTTCAAATAGTTCAAAAATAATGAAGAACTTGTTTTAAATATACATTCAACTTTTCATCTCAATATCTCCATCATGAGTGGACACAGTATCTTAGGGAGTTTAGACAGTTTCCTCAACTTAGTTATAGCCATAATAATCATAAACTGAAATTTTATAAAAATTCTCCTTTTATTTGGTCTACCTTGGTTCTTGAGTTAACCATTTTATAATTCATGAAAGTAGCAAATTCTTATAAATATTTCAGATACTATAGTTCTATATGAGGTTAAAAGTGTCCCTAATCTCAAAAGGAAATATTTTTAATTCTTTGGTGTCATTCTAGATCTTATCCTACACATACACTCAATCAGAGTATCAGTATACATTCATTACAATTCTGTTTATCTACCCTATTTTTCCTTCCTCCATCCTGTATCTCACTCCTATCCTCAACCCCAATTCAATCAGTTATGCAAAATTTTTATTTCTTTTCCTCTGGATTCTTTTATTCTTTTTAAAGATAAAAGCAAAAAAAATAAAAAATTAAAAAATTAAAAAAAATAAAGATAAAAGCAAAAGTGGCTCCAATGCAGTTTCCTCTAAGCCTTTTAAGCTAATTTAAAGTCACATAAGAAGTTATTTAGATATGTTTGAAGAAGCCAGAAGAAGAAATCGTTGAGGTTTACTGGAGCAGGGAGCACAATTTCACTCCAAAATAAAGGATAGAAGTCTATGGAATATGTGAGGGACCCCTGCTGTCCAGGCTCACCATCCTAGCACCTTCACTTCCCAGGATGACTGCCTGAGTTCCTCTACAAGGGCAGTGTCCCCTAACAAGTGTTCCTGCTTCAATAAGTTTTTCTCTGCCCTACATGTACAAGAGCAGAAAGACACCATATTTCAAATGTTTATCCCTCCCCTGGAAAATAAATGATCAGTCTTGACAATTAGATCTTCCACCTACATGTGGGACAGTAACTAGTAAAAGGAGAACAGGACTCAATGCAGCTGCAATTGAATTGTCCATAAGACAGGGAGGATGGGGTCTAGAACCTGACTTAACTACATACAGTGACAATCAATGACTGGGTATTTCTTATATATCTGAGATGTCGGCTGGGATAGTCTCTAAATATTGATGTAGAGTTAGGGCATATGCTTCATTTCATTATGTTTGCTTTTGACAACAAAACCAGGATCATACCATGCTTTTTTTTTTTTTTTATAAATTGGCTTTGTAAACAATAATTACCGAGATCTTCCCATGACTGTATATTCTGTTTCATACTTCACCCATTTCGCCAGAAGAGATGGTTCATATGTGTCAAAAAAAAAAAAAAAATGACAGATTAGTTGAAATGAAGATAAAGTAGTTCTTTTAATTGCTTCTAGTTTATTTTATTTTACTGATTTGATTTTTCACAGTTAAAATTTTAATGCATCTGGATTTGTATTATGGTTCAAGTGTGGGACCCAAGGTGAATACGAGTGGTTAGTCGCTTGTTTCCACACTTTTCCCTTGGTGCTTAGTAATGCCACCTTTGTCCTATAGGAAACCTCCTCATCTTTGAATACTTGCTTCTAACTTCTAGTTCATTAGTGGCAAATTGCTCTGCCTTAATTATTATATGCTTTATGATAAGTTTAGATAACTAGTAAAACAAAACTTCACTTAAGATTTTTCTACCAGATTGCCTTATTTGTAATTACCTAAATATTGTCTATATCCATGTTTATATTCGCCCTTTCTTATTCTTAGTGTTGTTTAACTCTTTTCTTTCTTTTTTCGTTGATGTGACTTTCTAGAAGATTTTCCACTGTTTGGTTTTGCTTCTGGTTTCAACTGGCTTTTTTTTTGTCTACTCAGTAAAGCCACTTTCAATTTTATTTTAAAAGCTTTTTTTTTTTTTTTTTTTTTTTTTAGTTTTTCCGTGTTTTTTCCTCTTTCATTAATTTTTCCTTTAAAAATTCTTTGTTCCTCAGGGGAAATTTAAATAACATAAAATCAAATTATAAATGACATAAAACCAAGTTACAAACGTTAACATGATTTCCCCTTTCATAATGTACACATATATCAAATCATCACGTTGTACACTTTAAAATCTTACAATTTTCTCAATTGCACTTCAATAAATAATAATAGTGCTCACTTCAGCAGCACATTTACCCAAATTGGAATTATACAGAGAAGATTAGCATGGCCCCTGCACAACAAGAATGACATGCAAATTCTTGAAGCATTCCATATTTTTCAATAATAAAATAAATATGCAAATAAATAATAATAATGAAATGAAAGCATTAAGAAGAAAACATGATTCTAAAACATTAATAAAGAAAATATCTCATGTCAAGAGTAAACTTCTTTTTAAATTCTCTTAGGTAAGTAAGCTTTACCAATTGAACTATGCTAGTAAGTAGATCTGCAATGAGCTTACGAGCAGATGACCTTCTACTGTAGAATTTGAAGATCAACAAAAATAATCCTGGGTGGCTCAATGGTTGAGCATCTGCCTTTGGCTCAGGGCATGATCCCGCTGTCCTGGGATCAAGTCCCACATCAGGCTCCCTGCATGGAGCCTGCTTCTCTCTCTGCCTATGTCTCTGCCTCTCTCTGTGTCTCTCACGAATAAATAAATAAATTCTTTAAAAAATAAAATAACCCTTCCAAAAATATCTCCTCTGCTATCTAAACTTGGCATTACATTTCATTTCTATGTAAATCAACATCCAACTATAAGGCTCATGGTTGCTGGATACCCAGAGTAGTTGTTCCTCTCAGCAATGGTTCTCAGACTTCAGCATTCCACAACAATGACTGAGAAAGCTCATTCAAAAGACAGATTGAGAGGGTTTAATATGGTGCCCAAGAATCTCACATTTAAATAGCTATTTCAGTTGATTCAGATAGCAATCATCCTAGAACCACTTTCTGAAAAATACTGCTGTAGAAGATAAATAGTTACCCACTCATTTACGGAAACAATCTCAGAGCTCTCTCTCTCTCTCTCACTCTTTCTCTCTCTCCATTAGCCCCTTTCTACTGGTGGATAATATAAGAGAAAGGACAGGAAAATCTCAGAGGGAGAAGCATTAGTGTGATGACATCTAACAGGAAACAGTTTTGAAGGTGCCAGATCAAGAAAGGATACAAATTATTTGAGTTTTGGGCAGCACTGTCCAATAGAATTTCCTGCAATGGTGGAAAATTTTTATATGCACACACTTCAATACAGTATCGACTAGTTATATGGCTTTTGAGAGTGTGAAATGTGGCTAGTCTAGCTGAGTAACTGAATTTCAAATTTCAAATTATATTTAATTTTAATGAGTTTTAATTGAAATGTATATAGTCACATGTGATAGTGGCTATCCTATCCAACAGCACAGGACTGGAGCTTTCTCTAGGGCTAGGATAGAGATATAGTGAAAAGAAAGTTGGTACTAAATTAAACTATTTCTAATTTACAATTTTACCGAAGGTCAGCTTGATTATTTAGGATCAGAGTATCTAATCTTGATATCATGCTACCAGGGAAAGTTGTAAAATCGGCAAAATGTATTTAACTAATAGTTCCTCTATCATTCTGCCAGTCAAATAAATTGCTTTCAATACAAAAAACCATTGAAGTGTATTTTCAAGAAATCTTAGTGACAGTTTGGCAAATGATAGGCAGAAGAAAAAATATTAGCGGTAAATATCCGTAGTATATTCTTCAAAGTCTGTCAAACTAAATTTTCAGTGGTCATTGAAAAATTTATTTTGAGTTTAGAAAATTTAAAAAGATTTTTGAGTGGGGAAATTTTATTAGTAATGGTGTTAACACTTACAGAACACTGACCAGATGAAAGGGAGTGTGCAGAGTACTCTACATACACATTATTTGACTTAACCCAGATGGCACCAACACATTGCTATTGATTCCTTTTTGAGATGAAAGAACCAAAAAATCAGAGAATTTAAGTAGCCTGCCCAGTGCGGCACAGCCAGTCAAGTTGAAACAAGCTCAGAAACAAAATCTCTGCCTCCAGATCATTATGCTATACTTCCTCTTTCCATTTAATCTTAGAATAGGGAATTTGGCCAAAAAAGTTCCTCAGGCATTTAGTATTTTTAAAAATCAATTCTATTGTGTGATGACTAAAACAATAAAATTTGAAATGCTAGTAAATTGTTCTAATGCTAATACTGTCTCTAAGGATGGCGATTTCTACCAAGAGCACGTCCTTCTATTTTACTGAGCATCTTGGTAAGTTGCAGCTTGTGATGATGAGACTGAGGTGAATTCCAGAATTTGAGGGCTGGGGAAGCCTCCCTTGAAGAGTGGGAAGAAACAGGGGCACCTGGTGGCTCAGTGGTTGAGCAGCCTGCTTTTGGCTCAGGTCTTGATCCCAGGGTCCTGGGATCAAGTTCCGCTCAGGGATCCTAGCAGAGAGCCTGCTTCTCCATCTGCTTATGTCTCCACCTCTCTCTCTGTATCTCTCATGAGTAAATAAATAAAATCCTTTAAAAAAATAAGAAAAAAGAGTGGGAAGAAACAAATTCCTAAGGCGGTTCTGAGGTAAGGAATGAGAGATGGAATTGAGGAGGAAAGAGAAAAAAGAAGAATCATTGAGTTTTAAGAGAATAAAGCCAACATGGATTAAAAGGCCAGTGATATTCTTGTGTGGCTGGTGGCTCAGGGACATTTCAAAATCAGACAAAGCTCATGACCAGTTTAGTTACTTTGCTACCATATAAACCCCACCCCCTCTCCACCTTCCCCAGTTTAAGCTTTAGTAAGTATCACTCAATTCGCTAGTGTTCCTGGGATTCTTGCTTTATTTTGTTTCATTTTGATTTTGAGAAAACTTAGTTTCAGTTCTATGCTAGTTCAGGGATCTGGAAACCTAAAAAATGCAAACCTCTCATGCTGACGCATATTCCACTCCAATAATTCATGTTACAAAGAATGAGCATTTCCTCAAGGCATAAAATTTGGTGTTCAAGTCTATTTATATGGCTCTTGGAGAGCATAAGGCCTCAGCTGAGATCCAGATAACATTTTAATTATATATACATTTATCATTCTCAGTAGGATGAGATGGCCACCCAATTGCTGGCCCTGAAACCTCTAATGGGTGGATGCAGACCAACAGTCTTTTCTGACAAAACGTGAAATCCAGATACGTCAGAACAGATACAAAGGTTATCCAGTTCAATCTCCTCTTCGATACTTGGATGCCTCTTGAAACTTCCTACCATGATAGTGTTTGTTTGTTTTCTTTGAACTCTTCCAGTTACAGAGAACTCAAGGACTCCTGCAATAGCGTATTTCACCCAAGAAACTTAGCTTCTCATAATCATAGTTTTATTTTTCAGAGCTGTATTGAATGACTGAAATTTCTGGTCTGTGTGACTGTCAGTAACTTCAGACCCCTTCTCTCCCACCCCAGTTAACACATCTCTAATTCCATCAACCATTTCTCTTTGGATATTTTGCAAGGACTTTAGTCATCTTGAATACTCATCCTGTAATATTTTCAGTTTTTATGTGATCCTTAAATTATGATATCCAAATTCAAATAAAATTACAGGAATGATCTGACCAGCACAGTATAGATCTGGGTTTACACCACCATTTCTATGCATCCACCAATCTCAGAATACAATCTAAGCTTTAGTTTAGTTATTCTTTGACAACCATATCTAATGGCTTAAGGGTAATGTCCATTTTTTGTGTTGCCACTTAATCCTCATTATGAATCTGACTAATATTTTTTTGCACTATACAGAAGAATCTTTGCAGCATAAAGGAAAGAGCATGAACTTCAAAGTTAGAGTTACCCATTTGCATTCAGTCTACATCATATTAGCTCTGTGACCTTAAAAAAGCTACTTAACCTCTCTGAGATTTGGTTTCAGTGTTTGGATAAGAGTATGATAATGTCTAGTTGTTTAGTTTTATTGTGAGCCTTAAATGAACTATATTTGTGAAATAACTAGCATGATGTCAAAGTTCAGCTCTCTTCTCTTTGCTGCAGCATGTTATTTTGACTCCGGGTCAAGCTCATTAACATTTTTCTACATTAATTTCCTAATTCATTGAATTAGCTATTCTTCTCAAGATTTCAGCATCTATGAAATTTAACATGCTTTCAAAATTCTCATCTAGGTTATTGAAAATAATGCTAATAGGACAAAACAAATAGTGATGTTTTCTAGTAACATATGTTCCAAGTTTGTGTTAACCAATCTTTTACTGATCAGAAAAAAAAATTGGGAAAAATAAAACATCTGAATTTCAATGAAGTACAAAGCACAAAGCACAAACTTCTCATTCACAAGATAGTCATATAAAGACTGGATGTTGTAGTATTGGGTAGAATCCAAATGCTTCCTACATATCATCTCATTTAATGATCATATCAAATTTTTGAATTAGACTAAAAAGATATTATCATCCCCATTTTACAGATGAGCTTAGATGCCACACAAATAAAATTTCACATTCTTTCTTCAATAACTACAAATCTTCATTTCAGTTACCCATTCTAGAATGTTATCTAAAATATGAAAAGGTTTGTAGTTTATTACATCTACTTCTTCTACATAGAAAAAAATGCAATTAATTCATTTACTACCTATTAATCATCTACTTATGCCTGACACTGTCCTGGATATAGAGGAAAGCAGCAAACAAAGGTCTGTGCATTCATGGGTATTTTGGTGGAATTGAAAGACAAGAAACAGACACACCATAAGAGACTCTTAACTATAGGAAACAAACTGAGGGCTGCTGAAAGGGAGGTGGGTGGAGGGATCAGGTAACTGGGTGATGGACATTAAGGAGGGCATGTGATTTATTGAGCACTGGGTATTATATGCACTAATGAGTCACTAAACTCTACCTCTGAAACTAATAATACATTATATGTTAATTAAATTTAAATTAAAAAAATAAAGTTTGCTTTATATGAAATTTTAAAAATAATTAATTTTAAAAATAAATAATACGACAAGTGATATAGTTACTGAAAAAGAAAAATAAAATATGGAAATGGATTATGCAGTGACATGAGTGATGGTCATCATGCCACTTTAGTCAAGAATGGTGGGGAAGGAGCACCTGAGTGGCTCAGTTGGATGAAAGGCTGACTCTTGTTTCAGTTCAGGTCATGATCTCAGGGTCTTGGGATCAAGCCCTGCATTGGGCTCCATACTCAGTGGTAAGCCTGCTTGAGGATTCTCTCTCCCTCTCCCTCTGCTCCTCCCCCCATGCTCACACTATCTCTCTATCTCTCTCAAAAATAAACTAACAAATCTTTTTTTTTTTTTTAATGGTTGGAAGAACTCTTTGATAAGCTGCCATGAGTGTAGAGACCTGTAGAAGCTGAGCATATGTGGGGAAACTGGATTGCAGCCAGTGGAGTTAGCAAGTTTAAAGATACTAAAGGGGAAGTATGTTTGGCTTGTTTAAAGAAAAAAGGCCAGTAAGACTAGATTGGAAAAAATGAGAAAATTATGATCATGGTAGTAAATAGAACAGAGAGTGCGGACTGCACCAAGTGCAGGCTTCTAGGCCATAAGAAAAAGTCTGGATTAATCATCAAAGATACTTGACCAGAGGAATGACATACCTGACATATTCTTTAAAAGAATCCCTCTGGCTGCTGTGCGCTGTACCAGCAAGGGTAGAATAAGGTAGACCAGTGGAGAGCTATTGTAATAATCCAGATAAGACATCATGATATTCAGACTACAGTGATAATGATGAAGGTGGTAAAAAGTGCTCTGTGTTTTGACATTTTTAAGGCAGTGCCTCTAGATTTGCTACTGGTATTGCATGTGGGGTGTGGGAGAAAGAAAATTGTCAAGAATTATTTTGTCCTGAGTAACAGGAAGAAGAGAGTTGCTTGTTACTGAAGTTGAGAATCTGTAGGAGGAATCACAGATTTTAGAAGTTAAAAATCAGGAGTTTGTTTTGGATATGTTAAGCTTTGGATATCTATTGCATATGCCTACCTGGAGTAGGCCTCTTTGTAGGAGTGTGGAATTTAAGTCTGGAGAGTTCCGCGCTATAAGAAAAAAAAAAGAATGTCCAGAGAATGGATGATATTTAAGGCCATGGGAGTGTATGTGGTCACTTAGTGAATGAAAAGAGAAAGAGATAAAAAGGATAGAAGACCAGATCTGCAACATTTTCACATAGCCAAGATGAGGAGGATTGATAACCGAGACAAGGTGGAGTAGTCAGTGAAGTAAAGGCAAGATGAAGAAAGTGTCACAAACGTTAAATGTGGTTGCTTGTGTCACACACAATTTCCCAATAACATTGACAGTAGTTCTTTGATCTCGTCAGTTGGTCTTCCCAGGATACAAAGCCAGAATACTTGAACTTGTTTAGAAAAGTTGGATGCTCTCTTATAATTTGTCAGCCATCTTGCGGTTCCTATACCAGGAATATTCTCTTGAAGGTTAGACCACAATGCATGCTTCAGTGCTCAGGCTTCCCCAGCTTGAGCAACTGTGGCTGTATTTAGCTTTGACCCTTCTTTCATCTCAAATCCTTGTATTAGCTAAAACCAAGCTCTTATTCCTCATCACTGCCACCCATGGAGCAGAGCTAGACCTGTTATTCCCAGGAGACAAATAACAGAAATAAAGATTCTAGTTCATAAGTTTATAAATAACCAATTGTGGTGCTAAAGGCTAAATACATTTACACATGTGTAGTCACATTGCTTTTTGTTTGCCAACCTCATTTTATATAACCTGGACCAACAAAACCAACAAGAGAGGAAACACACAGGTATAAGGTCAATTCAAGGGTTCAACAAAGTGCTCAAAATGATAGAATCAGCAGATAAAATGCTTCACAGGTTGCTAAGATACCTTAATCTGGGAAAAGAATCAGAATTAAGTTTTTGTTAAGAGGTTTATCATTCCCTATCCTGATCCTTTGATAGAGATAGTCTATAGGAATCTTAGCTTTGCAATTATGTGGCCAGTGTAATTGGGAAAAAAGTTAGAAAAGGGGTTTGAACAGAAAGATAATAGTTTAAGAATTTGAGAAGTCACTTGGGGAGAGTTAGGTCATCCTGAAATTGCTTTAGGCAAGTGTAAGCTGTTTAGAAGATTTTCTCTTTGTGAAGGAAAAAAACTAAGCAATAATATTCTCCTCTGTGCTTCTGCACCTGATGGACTAGTACTGGTTGAGTAAAACAGTTCTAAAATCAATTAATTAAGAATAAAGTGATATTAATAAATCTTGCTTTCATTTACCCTTTATAAGGAATTCTGATTTTGTATGTTGTACATGCTGCTACTCCTTAGAGTGATTTAATTTGTTTTATACTTGGTAAAGGAAAAAGAGGCTATTTCAGTCCTCATTCATTCAAAGCAGTGTCAATAGAAAAAGTATGCAACCAAATTGCATACTTTGAAGATTTTTAAATAAATTTTCATAGACCTTTCAAAGAATTGTAAAACAAAGAACTCTCACACACCCTTTATTCAGATGTAATTATTTACGACTTCCCCCAGTTGCTAGGTATTTATTCTCTTTCTGTATTTCTCTCAATCCTTGGATAAGAGAGACTTGTCTCAATAGATGAATGAGAGAAAGAGACAGAAGGGACAGGTCTGAGTGTGTTTCTTTGTGAAAGGGAGTAATGTCTCTAATGCTTCATTGTATATTTCCTGAGAACAAAGACATTCTCATGCATAACCACAGCACAAAATTGACACATTTGACATTTATACAGTATTATGATCTAATCTAATCTACAGTCTACATTCAAAGTGCGTCAATTCTTCCAATAAAATACTACATATATAAAGATTTTAAGTTCTTACCAATCCAGGATCCATTCTAGGATGTCATTTTACCTTTAGGTATGATGTCTTTTTAATCTCTTTTAATCTGGAATATTCCCTCAGTCTTATGTGTCATAAATGACCCTGACATTTTAGGCAAGGGTTTTTAATAACCATAGAGATGTATAATATATGAAATATAAATGGAGTTACATAGTTGTATCCATTGAGAAGGGCTGGAAATAATGATACTCAAATAACAAGGTGCACACATAGCACCCAGATCTTGGTTTCTAAATACCATTTCCTACTAAAAAGAACCAAAGTCCTTTAGAGAAATAAGTGATTATGATAGATACTGGAGCTTATATTCTACTGGAGTAGGAAAAATAAATAAGAAATAATGATATTACATAAGATAATTACAAACTTGAGAGGTGTTATAATGAAATTAAGATGACATGATAATAAGTGAGAGAGGTCAATTTTTGTTATAGTGGGTAGAGAAGGACTCCTTGAGTAAGTGTCATTTAAGTTGAAATCCAAAGAGAAATAAAAAGGTCAGCCATGTGAAGAATGTGAGGAAGAGAATTCTAGGCATAAGACAGAAAGTAAGAAGATCCTGATGCAGAAAGTGTTCGGTTTGATTACAGAAGAGAGGAAGCCACTATGGCAGGAGCGTGGCGTTGAGCGCTACTGATGGAGTGCTGGGGACCCTGAGGAGACTGTGATGTTAGATTAGGTTGGAAGGAAAGACATGAGCTGTTCAACCAAGCAATTTGCATGCTATTCTTGGTGCAGTGGGAAAGTCTTGGAAAGATTTAATGTGCATAGTAACATGACTTGATTCATGAGTTACGAGATCACTTAGGCTGCTTTGTTGAAAATAAACTAGAAAGGGTGTGGGAATGGAAGCAAAGAGACCAGATAGGAGACTATTGCGAAAACTCTAGCCAGACATAATGGTGGCCTGCACAAGGATCGTGCCAACAGAAATTTTAAAAAAAAATTGATTTAGATTACATTTTGGGACTGCAAACACTAGGATTTATCTTAGATTAAAAGTGTAAAATGGCTGAGGATAAGGCGAAAGGGAGATGTCCAGGTTTCTGTCTGGGGATCAAACAAAGAAAAGAAAATGAACAGCTCCATTCTGAGTATAATTTTGAGATGTGGTTTAGACACCAAATGGAAAAATGAAATAGAGAAATTTACAAATTCTGAAGGTCCCATGGGATTTTCTTACCTTTTTTATGAGATTAAGATACAATACTTAAATTAGAACATCTGCACATTTCATCAAAAATGAAAAATTAAAGGAAATCTTAGTCACCTTCAGATTTTCTGCAAATTTAAATAGCAATATGTGCTTAGGCAAGATGAAATATTGAGATTACCTACAATGATTTAAGGGGGAAATTATGAGAAAAATTACTTTTCTAAGATGGTCTGAAGAGCGACAATTGAATAAAGGAGAATATAAGTTAAACATTAGGAATTTTCTGAGCAAGAGTAATTCAAATCAGGATATCTTTTAAGGGCTTATGAAAGCTCCTTCAACTGAGACATTAAAAATGAGACTATATAAAGCCTAGTTTTAAAAAGGAGAAAAAAATATATTACAAAGGAGATGAAATAAATGTTCTAATAATGTTTTTAAAAGTATTATTAGTATTTATGAAACCAAATCCAGTGAGTTAAATGTTTCACCCTTTCCAGGGTAACAATGATAGCTCTTTGTATAATTTCTTACAATTGGTGGAGGTGAAGTTAAATGGGCCAGTGTAATTTTTTTAAATGCCATTTCTGGAAGTTTTTATAATTCTGAGTAGAAAATATTAAACTACATATCTCACATAAAATGGGAATGTGCTAAAGAGAGGTAGGAAAAAATTAGTAATGCTCTGGGAAAAAAACAAACAAACTAGATTTGCCTCTGTTTGAGTGAAGCAAAAACAGATCTTAGAAGAGAATGTGGTAATATTTAGCAATTAATTTGATCTTAATTGAAAAGAATTCTTTAAAAAGAAAACTCCAATATACAGTGCATGTGAATATACTATATTCCTTTTTAGACTTATTTGAGAGACAGTGCACACGCACACATGAGCAGGGGGAGAGGCAGAGGAAGAGACTCTCAAGCAGATTCCCTGCTTGAGTGGGTAGCCTGATGCAGGGCTCCATCTCATGACCCATCCCTCATCATGACCTGAGCCAAAATCAAGAGTCAAGTGCTTAACCAACTGAGCCACCCAGGCGCCCTAATATGATGTATTCTTAAAAAAACGTATGCATTTCTTCCATTTTTAATTAGATGTTAGATGCTGAAATTATGTATATTTATTATTCTCTCAATAATTCTACTTCTATTGAAAAGTTGTTTGGAATAAACTGTACACTTGATACAGAGAATTGGTAATCTTTTCTTTATTGTACAAGGCATTTAAAATATTTTTTCAGTGAAAATCATTTTAATATACCATTTCTATGAAAGCAGTGATTTCGATTAGAAATAAGTATGGCTTTATTTTTGTATTGATACCCCAATTTGTTTCCAAAATGATTTGAAGCAGAGGGTAGCATTATGAATCTAGGAACAAGGCATCTCTGCCATTATATAATATTCCACCTCAGCATAAGGAGAGATGTAAGAGCCGTTTAAATGCCATGAAGAAAAGCATGAGAAAAATCAATGCTGAAATGAGTAATTGAGTGATGTTTGCAGGGGCTGAGTAGGTCATCATTAGGCATGACACGATTGTAGCAAAATTCCAAGGGTTATCCAACCTAATGTACATGGCATCTAGTAAGACTAGACATTGCATTTGCTACTTAGATTTACATAGTGCTTTAAAGAATCAGAATACAGTCATCAGGCTGATACAGAGTGGGGGAAGACGGAATAATCAAACAGCAGATAATCCAGTGACAATGGGGGTGTTGGAATGCTATAAATATAAAATCTTCTTGAGAATCTCAGAAAATTGTTTAATGGGGGCACCTGGGTAGCATAGCAGGTTAAGCATCTGCCTCCGGCTCAGGTCATGACCCCAGGGTCCTGGAATCCAACCCCGCATTGGGCTCCCTGCTCAGGGGGGGAGCCTGCTTCTCACTCTTCCTCCGCCTGCTGCCTCCCTACTTGTGCTCTCTCTGTCTCTCTGTGTCAAATAAATAAAATCTTTAAAAAAAAAAAAAAAAAAGAAAAGAAAATTGCCTATGACTATAAGGCCACAAACCTTATAAAATTGAACAAAAAGCAAAAAGAAACAACAAATAATGATACTTGAGAGAATTTCTATGTCACACACTTACAATACAAAGTTCTACCTCAAGAGTAAGATGTACAACCTTATTCAGCACACAGCTACTGGACAGCATCCCACGGGAGCATGGTGGTCGTTATCAAATCTTGTATCACAGTGGGGACCTCCATTTAGAGTGCTCCATCACACTAGAGCCTTTCTGAGAATAGACTCTCATCTTTCCTCTCTCCTTTTTTTAAGTTTTAAGGAAAAACTTTTTAAAAAGTCTTTTCTTCAGAATGCCTGGGTGACTCAGTGGTTGAGGTCTGTCTTCAGCTCAGGGCGTGATACGGGGGTCCTGGGATCGAGTCCCACAATTGGGTTCCCCGCAGGGAGTCTGCTTCTCCCTCTGCCTGTGTCTCTGACTCTCTCCCTGTGTCTCTCATGAATAAATCAAAAAAATCTTTAAAAAATAAATATAAATTAAAAATTATAAAATTAAAAGAAAATAAAAAGTCTTTTCTTCTTAACAATGTCGTTACAGCCAGAAAATGAAAAGCAGAGCAATCCCAAAGCATATTTCCCTAGTTCTATTTCAATCATATTATATCTACCTCTCTATTTTTAAACCATATCATCTTAGGAATAAATCCTACCTATGTTATAAATAAATAAACAAACAAGCAAATAAATAAATAAGAAAGGGAGGGAGGGAGGGAGAAGGAGAAGGAGGTAGGAAGGAAGAAAGGAAGAAACAAAAAACTTATAAAGGCTATGTTGAATATTTTTAGTAATGCAAAACCTGTGCCATGTTTGTAAGGCCAACTACCCCACTGATGAATAGCAATACTGATTAGGAAAAAACTGCCCGAGTGGTGTTAAAATGTCTCTCTCTGCAACTCTTGCCTATTGTTCCTAGTGCTTCCTCAGAGCACTTCAAGTAAGATGCCTAATCTCTTCTGTAGGATGAGTTCTTCATATATTTGAAGAGCGTTATTACATTTTCAGTCTTCACTTTTTTAGGTAAAATAGTCTCACCTTTAAAAAAAAAGATTTGATTTATTTATTTGAGAGAAAAAGAGAGCATGAGTAGAGAGAGGGGCAGAGGGAGAGGGAAAAGTAGACTTCCCTCTGAGCAGGGAGCCCAAAGGGGGGCTCAATCCCAGGACCCCAGGATCATGACCTGAGCTGAAGTCAGATGCTTAACTGAGTCACCCAGATGCCCCCAAATAACCTCACCTTTTTAAGCCAATAGCATATTGATTCTAGACCCCTCAACCACTCAGAGAGTCTTTCCTTGGTACCCTCCCAAGGCTACATCTTGCTATAAACATGGGCTGAGAAAACTAATACATTGCACTCTATGTGTTTTCCCGTCATCTCTTTTAGGTGCTTTTCTCCACTTGATACCACATTACAACAACAACAAGGCAGCAATCGGACCCCTTTATTTTATCATATCAAACTCAATAATCATGGAGTTTCCAGTCAATGAGGAATCCCTGATTTCTTTTTTTGTGACTTCTTAGTACACACATATCTTGCAACCTTTCTATAGCCATTCCATTTTCAAACTCACCTTCAGGTTTCTCTTTTTTCTTTCTTTCTTTCTTTCTTTCTTTCTTTCTTTCTTTCTTTCTTTCTTTCTTTCTTCTTTCTTTCTTTCTTTCTTTCTTTCTTTCTTCTTTTCTTTTAAAGATTTTATTTATTTAAAAGAGAGAGAGAGAGCCAGAGGTCATGGGCAGGGCAGAGGGAAACAGCAGAGTGAGAGGGAGAAGCAGACTCCCTGCTGAGCAGGGCCCCCCCCCCATGTGGGGCTCAATCCCAGGACCCCAGGAACATGACTCAAGCCAAAGGCAGATGCTTAACCCACTGAGCCACCCAGTCACCCCACTTTCAGGCCTTTACATTTGATACAGAAAATAGTTGTGTTTTTGTTTAATTCTAATTTGGTCTTCCAACACTATTCTTGTGTACATACCTGCTCTCTGGTACCATCTCTGTTTCTCAGTCTGGGGCCCTCCATAAATCGGAAAGGCACACCTTTACTGTTTGGGATGAGCTCTTTGCAGCCTAAAACCAGGGGTTCCAATGCAGTATTGCCAGCCAGCTAGCATTCTCTTTCCTGCAGTTATATAAGGAACTGCATTGTCAGACAACTGTTATTATTGTTACATTTTCTATATGAAGAGCAATTAGCTTGCCACAGGTTGGGAAATGTATGTGCTTATCGAGGCCATGTACTTCATTGTTCTAATTATTTGAAAATTAGTGCAAACTGTTTCAGAATCTACATTTTCAGACTAGAACCAGATTTACCCAAAGTATTGCTCAGTCATTTGTCCCTGATTTCTAGATCCAACTAATGTTAGACAGACCTGAAATAAATTATTCTGGAGAGGTACTTACATCAATAAAAATGGGAATCATTTCCCAAAGCATTAGTACTGCACATCTTTTAAACTTCACTATAAGAAGAATCACAACTTGGATATGGAGAACTATAGAAAGTGTGAGTAAAATTGTTGTCATCCAGTAAAAATGTTTTTCCAGATAAAGTAACCTTTAAAAATCTTTTCAAACTTTGGAAGAAAGGCTACCTAAAGTCAGAAAAAAATCAGACTTTCTTTGGAATGAATTTGATTTATGAATGTTATTCTAATAATTAATTGTGTTGCCTTCTAACCTAAAGGGCCTGAAAATGGAAATCTGAAAGTCACATTCTATTTCCTGTTCAAATATTATTTTCTACTGGACCCTGGCCAAAAATTAATTACAGCTTAAATATAGTTAATTTATTTCTACCTACCTCAAGGTATGTTAGAGTAATTAGTGGGGGTTAAAAGATTAAATCGATCAGAAAAGTATTATAAAGATTATGTTTTATGTGTTCTTATTATCATACATTGAAACCGTATTTGTGCATTTTTATAAATTATATTTATTTATATTTCTAAATTATCCACATTTCATAGGATTTAGAATATGATTTTTATATTCTAAAAATAATTCCTGATGAAAACACTGAGTAAATTCAACCTTAAGACAAGTCAAAAAAACACAATCTACATTTTATCATTTGTTATTTGAGCAGTTGTAGTAAAATCACCAGAGAGGAATCTGTAGTTGCAACCATCCACTGTATTTTCAAGATGCTCAGCAACCACGAAATGAATTTCACATCAAGATCATAATGAGAAAAAAGATTCCTGAATAATTTCCTATTTCTCGAATTGGATATGAATGAACAGAGAAGGCAGATCGTTTCTAAAAACAACATCTCATCCAATGGACTGAATCTTTACAATCTTTGCATTAGAAGCCAACATTTGAAAAACATATGCAATCATTTTGACATGTCCGGGCAATACTTATTTTGCGTATAGTTCATTTCTTTCAGACAACAACAAACTCTTGTTTAGTTTAGTTTTGTTTGTTTCACAAATTGAGTAATAATAGCAGCCTTCCCAAATGAATAATAGCAACCTTCTCAACTGCTCTTATGAACTTGTTTCCAGAAAAAATGGCATTTTGTTATCCCTTTAACATCTTCCAGCAGGTCATATATAATTATAGCTATTAACTCTGTGGCCATCCACCAATATTTTTTTCTTATGACAACCCTCCCATCGGTTAAATAAAAAATTTCACTTTTTAAGTTGTTCATAATGTTGGTATTGGACTTAACACTTTGTTTATGGTTAGTTGTCAATATATCTGTCTTTCCTGATAGGTTGGAATCCAATTGCCTATCTTATTACTGAGAGCGTGTCATTTAACTCTTTTAAGCCTCATGTTTTCTTATAGAATGTGGGTATAATGATGACATGCCCTTCAGAGGGATAAAAACACCATTGGATTAAATAATAAATATGAAGTGTTCATGACAGTGCCTGACATACAATAAACGCTCAATGCACATTTATTATTACCTGTAAAATACCTACCGTACTTGGCGCAGAGTAGACAATCAATAAATTCGAATTCAGTCCATCCTTACCATTCCTACCTTACTTTGTATCCCTTCAGGATTTATGGATTCAGTTAGTACTTAGTATACCACACTTATTTGTACTACTTTACATGAAGGTTTCCTAATACATGATGGTTCTCTAGTGTGTTCTTCTTTATATAAAAAATAAATTATGTGGTAATGTAAGTTTGGTAAATGCAGGACAAATTTAAAGAGAGCTCTCAATTTCATTAATACGTTAATGGACATCACAAATCTCCAGAGCAGCTATGCAGCTTTCTTGATATCGACTTGACCAATTTCCACTTCCACTACCCTTCTTCAAAACAGTCTCTCCAATGTTGCCCTATAATTTTTATCTGCTTGCTTAGTTTTTAATGCCTTGAGACATTAGTTACATGTAGGTTCATCAAGGGCAGTGATTGGATCTCTGATTGCCTTTCCATCTTTTTATAGCATGGCATCTGAGTTGGCGATGACGGGGATTTTATCTTTAAACAGCAGCCTGGCTTGCATATTGACACTGTTGACTGATTCAGCTACCCCTTCTCACCCGCTTCTTAGAACTAGTGATTGCAGGAGTCCCCTAAATGTAGGACCCCTGCTACTATTCCCCATATCTGTGTGTCTCTCTGCCACTGAGTTGTTAGGGCAGAAATCTTTATCCATGAAGAAAATCACTGCTCCTCTTCTCTTTCTTTCCCATGCTCCAGACCAAAAGTGCTAGGCTCTTTTCTAGTCAAGTCCCCAATTGGAAGATCAGGTTTTGTGTAAGGAAATCTAACATGACAGAAATCCTATGAGATTTCCTCCAGAAATTCCTAAGTAGGTGATCCATCAAGGCTGGAATTTTCTACAAGAATCAGATATTACCGGGTCACACTAGGGATTTAAATGGCCCCAAATGACAGCAAAACCTAAATCCCTTGAGGGCTCCTAAAGAATAGGTTTATGAAGAACTGGAGTGAAATATCTAGGTCTACAAAAAACCTTGAGTCACACTTTTAAAATATCCGCACTATCAGTCTTGCATATAGGAACAATAGAAATCTATTGACAAAAGTAGTATATGGGAGTACATTTAAGGGAAAGAGCATTGTATCTCTTTGTCATTAGAACATTTCATATTAGGATGCTCATTACACTTCTATATGTATTACATAGTATTGCAAGTGATATTGATGCAAATATACAGATCCTTTATGCTCACATAGAGCTACTATCAAAAGAATACCTTGAGGAAGAGATTTTCTAATAACTCTCAGCCCAGCGATTTTGTTAGTATGGAGTATAACACGAGGGGGAAATGATGCTTTCCTTTAACATATCTGTATTTTTTTTTAAGAGTTTATTTAGTTATTCATGAGAGACACAGAAAGGCAAAGACACAGGCAGACAGAGAAGCAGCCTTCCTGTGGGGAGCCCAAGGCGGGACTCGATCCCAAGACCCCAGGATCACGCCCTGAGCAGAAGGCAAATGCTCAACTGCTGAGCCACCCAACATCTCTGTATTTTATTTGAGATGTAAACGCAAAAATAAATTAGTCTGACATTCAGACTAAAGAATGCACTGGTTCTTGAGATTAAAACTATGATATTTCTGGGTAAAACTATAATATTTCTGATAAACTTTGTTGCCAAAGAGCTCTCTGCCACTTTGCCTCCTTCACCTCCCATTGTATCCAGTGATTATTGTAGGCCTTGCTGAGCTATGGCACTGGGTGCTTACCAGCAGCACGGGGCTGCAAAGAAGATCACAGTCCTTAATTTTGTAGTAACCACACTGTTACTAAAGATGAGGTTCAAGGAGAAGAGTGAATTTTCTGAAGGAGTTTCTGCCTTGAGAGCTACTATTGCTCATGCTCACAATGTCACCCTAAGGTGAATTTTTTGGAGAGGGTATCATGCTGACACCAAGCTTTCACCATTTTACTAAGTTTCATCAGAGACAAACAGCACTTTAAGTCCTGTGTTTTAAAGACTTTATTTTTTTAAATATTAGTGCATATAAGCCTTCATCTGTTTTCCAGAGTAGTAGCATCTTTGCTATTACGTACAGCTTTCATGCAATACTTCAGCTCAGATCTTACACGTGGCAAGAAGGAAATGTGTGGTTTGTATGGATCACTCTATTAAAGAAAAAAAAAATAGAACATTCTTCTTCCAGAATTTGCCTGTTCAAAATAGAACCTGCAAGCCAATGGCCACAATATTTGATTCCAAGCCTGCTTGCCCAGGGTCATCTGTTTGAAGAAGGTGTTACGTCTGCACAAGGACCTCCTGTTTCTGTGATCAGGTGAAGATCATATCAGGAACGTGTTAGATACTGCTTCATTTATTTAAGAAAGAAAATTAGCTTAGATTCAGCACGTTTGCCATAAATTATAGTTTCTGAGTAGATAAAATTAATTGAGGAGGTATATGTGAACTAAAATGCGTTCCCTAGGGACGCCTGGGTGGCTCAGTGGTTGAGCATCTGACTTTGGCTCAGGTCGTGATCCTGGGATCTTGGGATCGAGTCCCACATCAAGCTCCCCTCAGGGAGCGTCCTTCTTCCTCTGCCTGTGTCTCTGCCTCTCTCTCTGTGTCTCTCGTGAATAAATAAATAAAATCTTAAAAATAAATAAAAAACGTTTCCAAGAAGTTCCCAAATTCTGTTTCTGACCATTTAAAAAAGGAATATAGGGTTTGTATTAAGCCCTCCATCAGGAAAAGTAAAATAAAAATATTAACATCTACTGTTGGTGTTGCTGTGGGAACACCTTTATTTTTATTTCATAGAGGAGTAAATAGTCACATAAAGTATTCATTAATAGCCAGGAAACAAATCAGACTTTCCCTTAGGCAGCCTTAACTAATGCACTCATCTTTATTAGGGAGGGTTTTAATTGAGCAATATTTCAAAAATCAGAACAAACTTAAATATATTTCTCTTTTCATTCTATCCTAATTTGGTACTCAAATCCACCATGATGGTTCATTTAGACCAATACATTATAACTATTAATATTTGGATAAATCTTTTACACACTCAAAAGTCTTCCTCTTTATTGTCTTACTGAACTGCTTTGCAAGATTTTTTTTCTTTTGCTCTTAAATGTATCAGAATCATGAGAAATCAGAACAATAAGAATATACCTATAAATGTAAATACACAAAGATAATACATACATGAATATGCATATATAACACCTAAAAGACATAAAGATAATATATATACCATGTATATGTGTGTATGTATATGTATTTGTAAGGTTCTACAGGAGATAAATGTATAATAAGATATTCCGGTAAAATTATTTTTTAACCGCCTTAACTTTTAAAATTTTTTAAATTCTAATTTTTATTTTGAAGTACTGTAAAACTTGAGAAAAGTTGCAGTGACCATGCCTGTTCATATTACTGTCGGTGTCAGCGTACTTACTTGCTCACATATTACACACCCAAAACACCCATAGTGCCATCAAATCCTTGGCCCCGTCCCCTGAATGTAGTAACTGCACTGGCCAAATCCTTGACCCAGACCAAGGGAACCGAAAAGGACCAGGTTAACTTTTTTCATAATTTGAATTTTATTAAGGAATGCCAGAAGTTGCCAAATGAGTCTTTTGCTCCAAGACAAGATTGTGCAACCCCCATTTCACCCATCCTTTCTTTTCCTGTAAAGTTCTAAGAAAGAATCCTCACCAGAATTTCATCCAGATTACCAGCTCTAGATTTTTTTTTTTTTTTCAAAAGAAGCACCATGAAGTTTGTGAAGTTTTAAATGACAAATTCTATTTCTGGTCTTCTTTCACAATCAGTAACTGTAGCAAACACTGGAAGAAAAAAAAAAAAACAATAACATGAGAAAAATATGAGAAAAATCAATTTTATCTCTGCAATTACAGGAAATAAACTCTATGGAATATTATTCTTGATTGGATTGGATCTGAATCATCAAATGAAAGACATTTTATCCATTTGGCTTATTCATAGAATGTCCTTTATTACATTATATAGTAAACTGGAAGATATTGGGTGAGTCATTTAACTACTCACCAAGGCTCATTTAGTAAAAGACCACCTCTGGTGCTCTATAAGTTATGATAGAGGCTGAGAGAAGAAAATGTATTTTCTAGCTATTATCAATATTAGTCACAATGCCTTCTTTGTTGTGCTAAGGAAGACATTTTGTATAAAAATCAAAGAAGCCAGTGACCTATGAGGTAAATGATTTGCCTAATGTCAGAGAAGCTGAGCAACAGAGGTAGATCAAACCAGTGGAACACATCACTTCCATAAATGCATATAATTGATAAGAGGGTTCCTAATCCCCTTGGCACACAGGAAGACATTACTTATATGTCTTATTTAGTGAAAAGGGATGTAAAGCTTCAGTTTTGTTTTGTTTTGTTTTGTTTTGTTTTGTTTGTTTTGTTTCTATCTCCCTACTTTGATAAATGGGCACATTTGAATTAAATAGAATACCTTAGTATCCACAGAAACCTGCCAGGAATAATGGGAAAGGACTACCAAGATTAGTATGTTCTTTCGTGAATAGGGAGGAATGAAGTAAAGTGTTCAGCTACTCAGAAACTGTATCCTAAATGTAGGAAATCATGTTTGTCCCCAAATAAAGTCATATGATAAACACATGTGCTTGTAAAACAGCCCAGTCCAAACCACGTACTGAAGTGAAAAGAGAGTTGAAGATGTATTTTATTTGATGAGCCATATACAAATCTTAGTATATGTTCACAACCTCATTAAATAAATGCAGCTCCCTTGGAACAAACCAAACATGGTCACAAACTTCCTGAGCCTATTTTGGGAAACAGAACTGCTGGGCAAGTTAAGTTTCAGGCCACAGACCAACCACAAGAGCCACAAGTATGGCTGGGTGGATAAATTTGGAAACCCATAGTGCAGAGCCTGGGATATTCCTTGGAGGGGGTGGGGGCAGACCAGTGAGCAGTTATTCAGGGAATTACCATATTTGTTCATATACAACGTATTTGAAAAGTGGAAGCTATTAAGTTGACACTGCTTCTTGTTCTATATCCTAATTTCACCTGTGGTTGAAAACTAATACTGTAAAATTTGGCTGGCTGGGTGGAACAAATAGATTTCAGCTCTGCAAATACACACACACACAGCACACGGAAAATGTGTCTATTTCTAAATAGGATACTCATTTGTGACCTATTATTATAGGTCAAATATATTTTAACAGCCTGGCATTTTTTAAAGTTTCAGATCAGATTTTCTCCAAGTGTCCAAGGACCTCTGTGGTATATAGACATATTCTTGGGGATTCAAGTAGTCTCTTAATTTTTTCCAATGTTAGGTTTTCACTGCTCTGATAACCTTTAGAAACTTTCTACAGCATATTCTGGATCATCTGGAGAATCCCAAACTGCCATTTGATTTGTGCTTACAAACAAATTGATGCCACATGGTATTTCCAAAGGGGGAAAAATGGCTTTAATATATAAACCATGCATTCACCCACCAAATGAAGGCCAAATGCTGTCATGATTTACTGTACAAAAGAAGTTTTCACAGCAGTTCCCAAAGGGCAAATCGGGGTGAACTGAATCATCACATAACACATGGTAATGTAGACCTCGCAGTCCCAGCCACAGGGACGGCTGTAAAGGCAATTCTTTGTGCCAGGACCTCTGGCTTCCACTTCCATAGCATATTTGGAGCATGCTTGAAGGGTATAGGGAATTCAGAGATGGTCCCCAGGAGCAGCATCCTGTAGGAAGTGTTTCGTAGAAGGCTTTTGTGGAGCACATGTAATGGGGCATACAGAGAAGCTCACCTTTAAGCATAGTACAGAACTATGGAAGAGCAAATTTGGGCAAAAATAACTAAAATGAAAGAAATATCCTTGACAGAGGCTTTGTCATGCAAATTAGGTCTATTTAAAAAATTCAATGTGCAGCAATTATAGATTAAAAGGCTGAGAACTTTCTGGAAGCATGTATCCCATGCTATTACACTCAATGAAGTTTAAGCACAGTTGTAAGACAGTCTGTAAATGTTGGTGAAACATGGTCCCTACCCTTAGGGTACTTACATTTTAAGGAAGAAGACAGTCTCCTAAAGAACTAATTTCAGTATAATTTGGATGCTATGGTAGAAAGAGAATAACCCTTTTCTAGCCTGATACAAAAGAAGAACCAAATAATCAGGAAGCAAAGCAGGTTCCTATGGATGTGCATCAGAAAGAGAAGTAGAGTCACAGAATTTGAGAGATTAAAAAGAAGAGCTCAGACCCAAGGCCCACAGAAGAGGCACTGTCCTAATGAGAAAGGATTAGTTCTTCTGCTAGAAACACCAACACGCATTGTACAGAAGTAATATTTCAGGTCACTACACTTTCTTGGCACATTATACTTAATTCAGAGTCTGAGAGTCATCTTCTCAACTCATCCAACTGTTCTTCTTTCAAAATCACAAAGTATACCAATAACACATTCTTTAAAAGTGGCAACAAACAATCCAAACATCCAAGGGTATTTCTAGTTATTTCAAAGGGCATTGCAAAATCTAAATATAATTTTCACTCTTCAAAATTAAAAAAAATGATATTTGTACGGGAGAATTATTTTTAATTCAAGATACACCTTATTATGTCTTTAAAAATGGACAAAAAGTGGTGCCTTCTAAAGTTACCTCAAGAATCAGAACAATTCAGATCAAAATTGTGCTAAACCTGTGAGAGGTGTATAGCTATTGGTGTAGCCCAGATTGCCAGACATATCTCCAAGAAATGCATTTCAGTTTTCATTCTCATTCAAGAGTAACTTATAAATAGTAAGGGCTAAAGAAAAGTCTTCTGTCTCTGTTGCTTTAAGGTCAATGCCACAAATCAGCCTGGAAAGCCAAAATCCAAAGGGTCCAAAGAGCCCCTCATAGTTTGGATGCTGAAAGCCTACAGATCACAAAAGCAAGTTGCAACGCAAAACTGAAAGGTTGCAAGCTTCAAAGTGAATTCTAAGAAATGAGATCTTGAACTGAAACTCTAGAATCTGATGAAGTTCAATAGCTAAGTATCTGACTTAATTTCAATAAATTGGAAACTGTGAACTTACTTACAATAGTAACTATTCTCCTCCCCAGCCCAACCCAAACTCCTGGGATTCTCTTGTTAATTTAGACACAGAGAATCATGTGATAAAATCCCAGAAAAGATAAATGTGTAACATAAAAAGATCAGCAGTTTATGTTGGTGTCGGGGAAGAATTTTGCCTTCTGGATGGTTATCCAAACCAAATTCTGGACCCTTGGAGAATGTTTTGCTTTATTTATTGTTCTGCAATATTGCCTGCCTTTTTCCAGTGTTTTTTGTACTTAGGAAATATTTTGTGCATGTCCCTTTTTTGCAGCACAGCTGCTGATTTCAGTGAAAAATGGATGGTGGGGTATTTATTCAGGTATATATTTTTCTTTTCATTTTGCATTCTTTAACAATAAAAACCTTATAACTTCATTCCCCCAGGTAGTGATAGAAGTCAGGCAGAAATTATTTAAAGGAAAAGAAATGAGATTAATATTTTAGTTTGAATGGCAAAAACAGAGGGAACCTAGGCAGTATAAAAGGGTCATGAATTCACAGGCAAGATTATCTGTAGTGTTTTATCTTCATAAACATAACTGAAAAAATAATTTAGAATTCAGTTTTAATTTGAAATAAATATGTAACTTACTAAAACTAAATTGCTTAAAACAAAATTAAAAATTATCCATTAGATATTTTTACTTTCTTTGTCTTTTAGTCATCTTACCTCTTTCTTGGAATCTCATTCTGTAAGCATGTTTTATTAATGATCTATTAATAAGCATTCACTTAAAACATGACTGATTAAAAAGTAGACCTGATTTTAAGTAAGTGTTCTGAAAATGTTTCATTTATTGAATTCATTGAGGTTTAAGTTCCCATTTGTATAGCTAGAGGGTAAATTACAGATACTCATGCTTGTTTTATCATTATAATGAAAGCATTACTCATATTTGCAACACTAATTAAAATTCTGCTCTGACCCCTATAAATTCAGCCTCTCCCTCAAATAGATTATTTTCAAATCTTTATATAAACTTTACTATATATGGGTATGATAATGAAAGTATCCATCTTTAATAGAACATAATCAAGGTTAAGAGAAAGTAAAAATTAGGTTCAGACTTTTTAATACTGCAGGGTACATTTTTAGTACCCTACAGAGAGAATTAGTCACACGACTCCCATTAACTTTAATGGAACCTGTATGGGCAAATTGTATGCTGACATTCTTAGGAAGTTAAACATCAGTAGAGTTCACTAGTTTCATTTTTCCTCTTTGGAACTTTAGTTTTGACTACTTTTATTTTCTAATGGTCTAAAGGGAAGACATATCGATAAAAATGATTAACATAGATGGTTTTCCAAGTTTCAGAAGCCCACATTTTTGTACATTTGCCCAAAAGTTAGAAATCTGCAAACAATGCTTACTAGCATTTGAGACTCAATTAGCAAGTAAATTCCACTAACTGAAGAACATCGTTTTTAATATGAACATCATAGTGTTCTTTAAATGAGAATATATAGCACTTGTTTCCCCTAGTGCTTAGTCACTTTTCACATTCCTCTTTGCAATTACAGTGAAAATCAAAGATTTTACAAACATTTTCAATAAATATTAAAATTTATTTTACCTTTATATCAACCTAGTAAGTGTTTATGTTTGAAACGAAATATATTTGGAATCTTATATATTGGTCTATTAAAATATTGTTTACAGTACTTAGACGCTCTTGCAAAAGAAATATATGGACAATTAGAAATTAAAACATCATCATAGGGGCAAAAGGAACCTAACTCTTTTTCACCACTTTCAGTAATATCTTTCCACAATTATAAATTCAATCACCTGACCATTCAGTGAAGTTATGATCAGTTAACTTATTATGATTAGTTATGATCATTCAAAAGCATTTAGTATAATATTGAATTTACATTCATCACACAGAATACAAAAAGAGATAAAAGAAGATTCCTCTAATGTGAACTCATCCAAGATGTTCAAAGCACCACTAAATTTGGAAACAACTAAGTATCTCTCAATGTTCTCTTTTCTCTCTCTAATAGATTTGCCTAAATTTAGAATTTTGTAGAAATTCATCATTTAAAAAATTTACCTAATTGTTTTTTAAAGAAACCTCAGTGTGAACTTAGGAGAATCTTTCATTTTTACCTTACTTAGGCATCTAAATAACCAACACTGGATTCATCAGACCAAAAACATGGTTTAATCAGGAGCAACAAGCAGACATTAAAAAGAGTATTGATAATTAACAACATAAATAATTTCATCTTGGATAAATGTTCCATAAACAAAAATAAATGTTGGTCAAATTAAATCCATTACATAATTGAAGTTTTCTGTAAAAGCATGAGTTGGTTATCATGTGAACCTTTGAATCTCGCATGCCATCAATGAATATTAGTGCTGCAAAAAACATTAGCCATCTAGTCTATACCATCATTTGTTTTCTACTTAAGTAGGCTCTAAGCCCAACTTAGGGCTCAAACTCATGATCCCAAGATCAAGAGTAACATGCTTTACCCACTGACCCAGCCAGGCACATTATGGCTATGGCACAATATTAAAAGTGAAAAAAATGAGCCTCCAACAGGTGATTATCCTAAGGTCTTCTAGCTCCTTAGTTGCAAGCAAAATAAGAATCACAATCTCTTGACTCCTCATTCATTCATTGAATATTTTACTGAGCACCAACAATAGCCATTAGGAAAAGGGTTAAAGTGATGAACAAAACATACAAGATCTTTGCCATCTTGGATTAGACATTCCAAATAAAGAGATAAAACAAAGAAGGGAATAAGTAAAGCAAAAAGATAACTTCAGATTGGGTGCACACTCAAAAGTATTTGATGTAACTTTTACCAATTAAGATTGCACCTATTTGAGAGTATTTCTCTTCTCAACTCTTGATATTTCTTTTCCTCTTTACGAAGCTAAGAATAAGAGAGATTTATTAGTGATCTGCCTTTCATCCATCTTATTGGCCAATTCTTTCAAAAGACACACACATATTCATGAAACACATCAATATTTGACATGCTTCATCACACTCATATTATGTTTGTCAGCTGTCAAAGATGTCCACTTTTATTAGAGTTTTCCAGTATCTGACTCCTGCAGTTCTTGGATTTTTGAGTTTGTCCCCTTGTGTCATAGAAGAAGTTCAAAGACTGAAAACCTAAGACCATGTGCTAAAAATAATTTCAGAAAGGTGTATGGGTAAAGATTCTCTTTTAAAGTAAAATGGTTGTCCCTCCATGATTATTTCTCATTCCACGAGATTTTTCTGTGTAGAGAACAAAAGAGAGTTTGAAAGATGAGGTGGGGTGTGAATCTGGCTGCTTGTAATTCTATGAAATTATACTGACTGTCTTGTCTTCAATGTCAGACAGTAAAACTGCTTCCTCTAACTAGCAAAAGAGATGCTCAGTGCTTTTGTCTTTCATTTTTTCTTAATGCATAATTTATGTATGGCCCATTTATTAATAACCATGAAGTGTTGTACCTGGAAATCTGCTCACAAAAGAACAGAATATACAGAATTAAAATGAACATTTCATAAGGTAGACATTATCTTTATATTAAAAAGAAAACTTGTCCTAGTTAATTCTGAGAATGTTGGATAAAATCCAACAGAAATTATTCAATTATTAATATAACCATATTTATCAAATTAAACAAGAATTCCAACTATATCCTGGTTACTGATAAATCTCAAGGGGAATAAAACATTTTTTATAATGACATATTCTACCTAGAAGAGGAAATATTTCAATAAAGCACCATTTCTGGCAGTTCCTTGAAGGCAAAGAAAGTTTATTATTCATCTTGTATGTATTTTCCTTGCCTAACCTAATGGAATTACATTGTAATGATGACAAAATCTACAAAAGCTAATATTTATGAAATAATTAGTATTTGTGAGGTGACGATCTTCTAAAATAGGTGCTATTATCATGTCGTGTTACCAATGAAGAGAGTTTAAAATATTTTGCCCTATGTTACTCAGTTAATGAGAGGAACAGCTGGGATTTGAACTCAAACACCTGACTCCAGAACCCACCTTCTTAACCATTAACTCCACTATTTTCTATAGCTTGTTTAGAGAGGAAATTAAGAAATACATTTAAATTGAAATCCTGATAGATTTAGCCTTCCTGATATAAGCCATAAAGGAGACAAACTTCTGGATAAATGTCAAGAGTATAAAGTAAAACCTTTATTTAGTTCACTGAATAACTCTATATATTCCAAATATTCTAGGACTTACAGAAGTCTAGAGCCGAGAAAGGATTTTAGTAATCATTCCAGTCCAACCCCTTCCATTTTCAGAGTTCGATACAATCCCTCCTGCGACCAGAGATGTGGTAACTCAGGTCACTGAGTACCATGCAACTTGCTAACAGCAAAGCCAAATTTCCTAGTTTCCAAGTAAAAATGATTGAATTACATCTTAACTTTTCTATTTTTGTTTATGCATTTATTTGAAAATGAATTATACCTAAACTATTGATTTACAAAATATGGCAGACTGGCTCTTAAAGGCTGCTTTAAGAGCAGCTTTTCATCCCTGCTTCCTAGTGTCCATGACCTTATGTGATCTCTTTTCCCTAAGTGTGGATGAGATCTGTGACTTACTCTTAATCAACAGAATATGATATCTTAATTTGAGCGTTCAATGAAAATGCTAGCCTGTTTATTTTTAATGTGACTATCCATAAAATTAAGATACACTGGAGCTATTTCTATAGTTTTCATTTGTCATTGACTGTAACATTACTAGGATCATAGGCAAATGAAGTTAAGTTTAAATTACAGTAGCCATTAAAACCATCTTAAATTTAAAACATAGGGTCTTCATTTTGTATCCTTAAAAGGAATTTGCAAAACTGTTTTTTTTCCAGGCATATAACATTTCTGGCATCATGGCTAATGAAAAAGATCTTACCTATATTAATATTAAAATTTTTGTTAATTATCCTGTTTCCTTCATTTTTCAGATGAAATATTTATGTGTAGAAAGGGACCAATTCAAGGACAAGAAAATGGTCAGGGAGAGAATAGCACTGGCAATCTATTTTCCTGAATTTTACTAATAAACCAAGACCTCTAATTTCTTGGGCATTTATCAAACATTAGTAATGGAAATAGTCACAAAGTAGAACATGCCGTTTATATGTTCCTATCTTATCTTAAAATACAAGGACCTAAATATGAGAAGTCTTATTTTCCATATATAGATTTATGCAGCCTGATGCACCAGGGATACCAACAAGGAAAGGCTAATAAAAGGAAATTGGAAGCAGTCATTTCCCAAAAGAAAGGGACAAATCTCAAGAAATCATGGTTGCGGAGGTGCAGGTATACAGCATGTCAACATATAAAATAATTTTGAAAATTAATTTATTAATAATAGCTAGTAGGATTCATTGTGTTTATTGAATCTGAATCCTTACTTTCGGTACTCTTGAAACTACATAGTCACCATTCATCATTCTAACCACACATAATGAAAGCCAGAATATTAAAAATAATAATATTTGGAGAAAAAATGTAGAAATTTGAAATTTTAAAATTAATTATAGATTATTAACACATGAAACAGTGCAGAATTTATTTCTGGAGATCATAAATTATGTATCAATTTAGCAATTTATAACCTCTCTAGATGTTATGTGTACTATGTTAGATGAAAAAGTAGAACTATAAGAACTTAAAATAATTTTAGAAAGCCCAACAGAACCAAATGCTGTCTTACTCTAATTATTCACATTTAAAATTGAAAATCTACATTTTAGACTTGCTTTTTTCCCATTCCAGAATGCAATATTGAATTTTTCTTATTCTAATTTAGGCAGAAGAGTTAGAGTGTATAGAAAATAGAACATGTTTTTTTAATCTTTGTTAGAGATAGGTACCAGGGAGTGGAAGGGCTGAAGGAGAGGGCGAGCTCCCTCCTTAAGCACACTCCACACTTAGTGCAGAGCCCCAAGGCAGGGAGGTGGGTAAGTGGGTGGTGTGGGGGGAGGGGGCAATCTCACAAACCAGAGATTAGGACCTGAGCCCAAGTCAAGAGTCAGATGCTTAAGCCATTGAGCCACCGAGGGGCCTGGCTGGGAACATAAGTTTTTTAAAGATAACTTTAGGGATACAAAAGCAATCAGAAAAATGGAAAATAATATTTTGCCAACAGTACCCTAAAAGACCTCCTGAAATAACCAATTTCAGAGGTAACACTGGGGCATCAGTTAAAATAAGAAAGCTTTTAGCAACTTTTATTGACTGGAGTGTATGAACTTTGCAACTCTTTAGAACCACATGGTTTTCATATTCAGTATGCCTGCATGCATATATGTGTATAGATAATTGCTATGCCTTGTACCAAGGATATGAACTGTGTAAAATTACTGAAGGAAGTTGTAAATGATGTATGAAATGAGAAATCTTTGCCCACTGGCAGTACATAGATAGAACAGAGATAGTGACGTGCGATCTCTTCTCTATCATTTGTCATAGTATTCATCTTATAAAAGGCAGAACATATCAATAAACCTGAGTGTCAAACATGCATACTAAACAATATATACTATTTCTCTTTTTTTAGGTCTACCTTCTTTCTTGCAAACCAGTCTACAAAAACCTTTGTGCCCAAAGTAAATGTAAAAAACTTCCCTATTAATGATTTCAATTGCCTATCCCAAAACATTAAATGCAGAAATTCTAAATAGGACTAAGTGAATGTGTTTTATACTGATACTTTGTATTGCTGAGATTTTAGACTTGCCATCTAAGGTAAATTTTTTTTGAGACATTTAGAGAAGCTTTATCTACAAAGTCTAATATGCAACCATTTAGAAACATCTGAGGGTAGCATTGACAGTTTCATCGTGCATCCCGGTGTATGAAAGATTTTAGGTTTCACCCTGTATCATTGACCAGCGAAGTAAATGGAACAGCACCTTTCTCCTAAATTAGTTTTAATATAAAATTCTTGTGGCTAACTCCCCAATCCCACTGACCAATCCCCAAATAGAAAATTTGATCAGGCAATTATGGTAATTAAACTTAGGTACATTCAATGCCACTTCATCACAAAATGTTATAGTACCAGGAAAACAAATCTGAGAACAGAAATAAAACAAAATAGAAAAAAAAAAATCTTTGTAAGTTGGCATATATTTTAGATTACAGAATTTAAGGTTAGAAATGAAAACAGAACAAGTGAAGTAAAGCTGTACCTATGTACAAAAATAAAGTCAATATTATCAAGTAAGTTTGTGACAGCATAAAACAAAGTATCTTTTTGGTGTTCAAGAAGTTGACAGCTTACTAATGTAGAGCCCAAAATAAGATGTTTTTCAGTGACAGCTGAACTTTATTTTTTATGTATACAGAAGGAAATTTCAATATTCATTAAACTGCACTTTTCCAAAACTGGAATGTGTTCCTTCATACGCCAGTTATGATTTTATTAAAATAATAATATAATTAAAAAATTAAAGAATATGCTCTGGCATTTGACATTTTTTTTTGCAGATGCTACTGATAATTCTCTCTAAAAATTGTAAAACAAATATTTTCTTACCAATTGAGTTCATCTCTTCTTGGAATCACAACTGATTTTTCTTTTGCTTGATGAAGTTAGAAGTGAAGTATCTGATTTTGTTTCCAATCAGTAGACCACACAGATGAATGAATTTTGTTTTGCATATGAGTCACATAAAAATGATGGTATCGTTTTGTTGCTGTGAATAGAGTCAAAAGAGCATAAGACCAAACAATATCTGTCTTTGGTTTACTTTGTAAGTGGAATGTAAATATTGTCTTGTTCTAACAAACACATAAACAGCAGAAATTAATTTTAAATTTTTCAATCCAAAAAAAAAAGCTTTCAAATGTTGATTCTATATTTAAACTATATTTAGAAACTATATACATTTTCACCACCACCTTTAAGGTTAATATACAGAGATACTTTTTTGCTTGTTTCTTGTTTTCTTTCTCTTCATTTCATTGCACTTGCTCTGTTTTGGTTTGTGGTGCTTTCCTCACTGAAGTTCTACTACCCACTCAGGTCCTTGTCCAAGACCCAGTTTTTGTGACTTTTATTAGCTCATAGAAATTTTCTCAGTTGTTCTATTCACCTTCTTTCTAAGTATTGATTGATATCTACTGAAACTGTAGAACCAAGATTTTAGCAACTGACTGCTTTGCATTTCCTCTCCCATGGTATTTTCATTTTTCATTGTTTATGTGATCAAAAACACAAAAGCTGGGAAAATTCTGAGAGTACCAGCTGGGTGGACAATTAAGGAAACACTTGCTGAAGTCCATACATCAGATAATTAACCCTGCCATCCATACAGAGATGCTGTCAAACAGAGTCAGCAACCACATATTTTGTTTCCCACGAAAAATAAAACATCTCCACTCCACCCACCCACCCCCACCACAACACTGAGATTAATTTATATCAGGGAAATGGGAAAAAGTCCATGAGGCAAGGAAAATAGGGCTCACTTCTGATATTGATCAGATCCTCTGGGTTAAAACAATCAGTAAAATCTCTCTAGTATGATTATATTTGCTCCTAGGTAGAGGCAAGTGTTCAAAGATGATTATAGGAGTCATGTCATCAGATTATACATTTTTATTTCTTTTTGTGTTTATATAAAAGCATCTCAAAATCTGCATAGGATTTTATGCAATTCATAACACACCCACATGGGTTCTCTAGATCAGAGATCTCCTCTGTCAGGAAGTATACGACTTTAGTGAGAATATTAAGTAGAAGTCAAAATGCATCACAATTTCCCTTTAACTAAAAATTCCATCAACAATTGTCTCCTAGTGAAAATTTTGCAGGCTACCTTTGGTTAATCAGAGGAATAGAAAACATCTGTCAAGGTCTTTTGTTGGTTCAAAGTATCTTTCTGCTCTCTTACCACCTACTCCTGAATTTTCTTCTGGTAGCTGTACTTCCTGCTAATCATTTTCCCTAATGCCTCTCTGGAGATATTTATTCAGCCGATATCTAAATTTGACACTGGAGTTAGTTTGCATCAAAAAAAGCTACATTTGTTAAAGGTGTAAATAAATAAATACCAAAATAAATAAATAAAGCAGATGACCTATAACTATAAATAGAGCTTACCCCACACTTCCTTTTGAATGACATTATTAAAGCTGAGGAATTGTGCTTTTGTTAAACTTAGTTATACGTGATCCCTAAAATTGGGAAAGCACAGTCCTTTAGTTTTTTTTTTTTTTATGATGCATTGATTCATGAAAATTCATAGTTTTGTAAACACTATCCCTTTTGCCAGAATATGATCAGAAATTGCATGATGGATTATTTTATGATTCACACACTTTTGTTTAATCTTCATACTAAAAGTTAATTCAACTGTATTCATGGACCACTTAATTTAACCAATTTTATTATAACTATGAAGCCAATTGTTCCTATCTATTGAAAATGTTGTTAACTTGTTTTTCTTTTTTTTTAAAAAAAAAAAAAAGAAAAGGTCACATCTGGAATCGCTGGGTGGCTCAGTGGCTTAGTGCCTGCCTTTGGCCTAGGCCATGATCCTGGAGTCCCGGGATCGAGTCCCACATCAGGCTCCCTGCATGGAGCCTGCTTCTCCCTCTGCCTGTGTCTCTGCCTCTCTCTCTCCTCTTTGTCTCTCATGAATAAATAAAATTAAAAAAAAAAAAAAAAGTCACATCTGCCATGAAGACACTATGAAAATTTTTCCATGCTTGATAAATACTGATATGTAACTATACATAGTGAATTATAAAATAATGAAATAGGAAATAGGAATTTTGGCTATTGGAGAGAATTTTTTTTCAGCCTAGTCAATTGCAAATAACCTAAGTCTGTCAAAATAAAGAAATGCAGCACTCCTTTATAAGTTAATTTCTTTGTTTTTTGTCCAGATAAGTTTCTCTAAAAATTATCAGCATTTTGATAATTTCTCTTTTGTTGTTTTATAAGAGTGTTCAAAAAAATGTCTTGATGTCTTAAGCAGTTAGTTCTGTAAGTTCTTATAAATTCTTGTGAAATATAAGCTGGCTTCATTTTGAATCCATTCTAGAAAGCTGAGCTTATATTTTGCAATAACATAGGCACCTACATTTTGGATACCATGCCAAAGCCAGGCAAAACTGAATTTGTTACAAAATATTATCTTTCTGGAATTTAAATTTTCTTTGCCTAATAGGCTAAGTTCTGGTAGCTTTAATTTTGATAAGACTAGGAAAAATAAGCTTACCACAAGAGGAAGAAAATTAAATGAGTAACTTTAAAAAATCACCACTGAAGCACGTAAACATGGAATAAAATAAAATTTCATGGTAATTAAAATAAAAACTGTACTATCTACCTATAATATGTTTGCTGTTTGGGAAATATGCTTTTAAATGCAAATTTGGTATCCATGAGATCTTGTGTAGTCAATGATTCATTTGTATATAAAATTGAGTAGTAATTAAATTAATGACATGTAAAGCACTCTTTGCAAGCATCCTAGTAAACTGAACTACCTCAACTTACATTCTACAACAATGTGGATTCCTATCTCATTTGAGTGCTGCAACAAGTATATTTGCACCAAATGCAAAACTGATTTAGGTCCCAAATTCTAACTCAAAATTTTGCTTTAATTTTGAAGACTACATAAATATAGAATGTGGACTATGCTTTCTAGCTAACAACACAGTAAACAACATTCTACTTTGAGTTACTTCAAGTTTCAAAGTTAAATCATGTCTTACTAATCTCAATAACTAGTTTATTAGTATAGTACAGTAATGATAAATTCATTTTAAGTCCATACTTAATTTTTTATTATTGTTATTAAAATACATTTGCTTTTACTCAAAGTCTTTTTTTGGCCTTTTTTTCTTTTTGAATTATTTCTCATTGATTTTCAATCATCCGTTATTTTCAACCCTTAACAAATTAGTGTCTTTCCCTAATCTTCACCCATCTATATTTTTCCATTTTAACACCAGATTTTCAGTCTATGGCATTCTGTTTTGTCTTTGAAATTATAATAGGGATTCAGATTCAACCATTTGTTGATTCAACAAAAATTTCTTGACCATTCTGTTAGATAGTCTTTTTGCCCCTTCAGATCCAATATCTATCCTTGGCTACTCTCTTGTTGCCCCAGAAGGCTGGTCTTTATGATCTGAATCATTTGAGCTCCAATCTGTCAGACTTACAATTGGATTTATGTAATGGTACTGGCATGAAGTAAAATCTTGTAGTTGCTACTTACTCTACCTGAACCAGGTATCTTATAGGGTAACCCTCTCCTGTAGGTAGAACTCTTTCCATGTTCTAGTAACTCCTGACTCCACTTCCTCTTTCTGACCTAAGTAACCACTCCCTTCTAGGAGGTATCTCTTAAACCTGTCTGTGTTTTGTAAATGAGTTCTTCAATACATTTCATGAATTGTTCTATTGAATGTGTCATCTATTTCTTGATAGATCTAATCTCCTAGTGTGTGCCTGAAATCAGTCTTTTCTATATATCTGTGGATCTTATGAATAAATTAATCATATAACCCATATTTTATGCATAAAGAAATAAAAACTCAAAAGGTTCAATCAAACTTTCCCAGACATTCGGCTAATATAGAGTATAGCCAAAAATTTAATCATACTATCCTACTCAAAGTCTAGCATTCTATTTCCTGTGGTTTAGTTTTCTCCTACTCCCTCCTAAATGTATTTCCATTGGTAACATCCATAAATGATCATTTACTGAGAACCTATAGTACATTGTAATGTACTGAAACTGTAGGAGGCTAAATTCATAGGTATATAGGAATAATAGACATGCACCTGACTAGTGATCTTTTTGGACAAGAATTTCCAGCTATGAACACTAGAAAGGGGTAACATTTTTTCAACGTTAATATCAACATTGAATCTAAGAACTGTCTCCTTACGGGTCTCTGACAGCGTCAGAATTAGAATTCTTTTTATTTTTCCTTGTTGACATATTAAATAGATAGTCAGACTAATGGATTGACAGACAAGGTAAGACAACAGACTATGAACAGACCTGGGAGGGTTAAGATGCACCTGACTTAGATTCAAATGCTAACCATCGAGAGAGCACCAGTTTATCCAAAACTCAGTCAGTCATTGGCAATACTAGCAGGTGGAATCTAATGAAGGAATATAGATACTGGTGTTCAATGGAGCTATAGAGATCAACTGGAAAGTTGTTCACAGACAGTAAAACTAAATTCTGAGGGAGATGGGAAATAAGAGTACTAATAAAAATTAGGTAGGATTCCAGAATGTTATGTACTCTTCAGACTGGTTCTGAGGAATAAATAAAATTATAAATGTAAAATGTGCAATCCAGTGCTTGGCACAAAGTATATTTATGCTATAACCAATGACATGGAGAAAACTACCAATAATCATGCCTAAAACAAGATGGACTCCAGATGGGGGTTGAGTCTAAGAGTCTAAGAGATCTTAACTGGGATAAAGAGAAAATGCAGAATCAAGGCATGAATCGATATGGCTCAAATATAAACACCTACCTGCAAACATGTGGCCCCCACACAACATTGCAACAGAGAAAGGGTGCCTGCTAACAACTCTTCCACAGGCTTCTCTCCACAGACACCCTGAGTCTCTTGGAATATTTGAAGTTCTAAATATATGATACAGATTAGAAATATTTTCCCCACATCTGACCGGTGACCCAGAATTAACAGTTCCTTCCTAATCAACACCCTTATTTTGAAATCTCACGTGTTAGGAAATCTGACAAATTATTATTGGTCATGAGATAAAGAAGGGACTTTGAGGTTTAATGTCTTCTCAAGATGTTTGTTAAACTAAGTAATCTATAATTGGTTAAATATTTTAGTGTTGGGGGAACTACTCCCATGCTTTATAACATTTATGTGTAACCATTAGCAACAGAGATGGTAAGTTTTGCTGTGTTTGTGGAGGGTTCTTGCTTCTTAGAGCCTTATGAGAGAAAAGGCAAAGTGTTTGAGAGATTATGCTTCCATCCATGCCTCTGCAGGATGCTCTGAGCAAGAAAACTCAGTTGTGTTCAAACAAATTATTAAGTTATCCATATTATTTGTTATTCGATTTTTCTAAATTATTTTGTACATTTAATATAACTCTTAATCTTAACCCTAGTTTTTCTTGGAGTATGAGAGAAATCGGTAGTAAAAATTAATTTAGAAAAGCAAAGGGAATATTTTAAGATGTATGAAAAGGGAAGTAATAAGTATACACAAACATATAAACTATTACAATTCATTAAGATTAAAGCAAGTCTAATTAAAGCAATGTGTATTTGAGACTGATGCACAAACTTCTAGACAGATGTGCAAACTAAAAGAATAAAGTAACAAATTCAAAAATAACACTAAAGGAGTACCTAGGTGGCTCAGTGGGTTAAAAATATGCCTTGGGCTCAGGTCAGGATCAGAACACCATATGGGGACCCCGCCTCCTATTGGGCTCCCTGCTCAGCGGGGATTCTGCTTCTCCTTCTCCCTCTGCCGCTCCCCCTCCTCCTGTGCCTGCACTCTCTTGTTCTCAAATGAATGAATAAAAAAAATCTTTAAAAAAAAAGAATAATGCTATACACATTCTATATACATATAATTGATATATGTTTATTTGCGTATGAATATACATATATAATTAAAGGGAACATCATATAAATTTTTTAAAAATGGTGTTGGGGCCATTAATTAGCATTTGAAAAAAATGTATGCCAATATAACAAACAATACTCTATAAATGCTAATTTAAAATGTTCAGTTAGAAACTTCAGAACACTATTCAAACAACTGCAAACCTAAACAAAAATATGTTAACATTTATTTAACTCTAGAGAGCTAAAAACTTTTAAAATTTGAAATTATAAATAAAGTAACAAATAAAAATATTAACAAATTTGGCCATTAAAACTGCTGAAGAGTAAACAGCATAAAATAAAAAGAACAGAGCCAAAGGAGAATATTTGTATCAAATGTTAATATTTTTTTTAAGATTTTATTTATTTATTCATGAGAGACACAGGCAGAGAGAGAGAGGCAGAGACACAGGCAGAGGGACAGGCAGAGGGATAAGCAGGCTCCCTGTGGGGATCCTGATGCGGAACTCGATCCCAGGACCTCAGGATCATGACCTGACCCAAAGGCAGACGCTCAACCACTGAGCCACCCAGGAGCCCCTCAAATGTTAATGTTATATAAAGAATTCTTATCAAGGGAAGAAAATGAGAAATAGAGACAAAGGATGTTATGTAGAAATCAAGCAAAAGGAAATATCTTTTAGAAATTAGAAAACAAATGGAAAAATAATCATGGTATTTTCTAGTAAAGAAATGCAACTTAAAATATCAATGGAGTATTTTTTGTTTTATGATTTAGTAAGTATCTTTTTGTCTTATGTTGGCTCAGTGCTAGTGTTATTGATACTCTTGGTACCTGTTTAAGTTGCTAAAAATCATCCAGATGAAAAACTAGAAATAGCTTTCAAAACTATAAAACATTCATTTTTAATTCAAAATCAAATCTCTTGAAACATAAAGTAAGCATATAGGTTTACTGATTCTAAAATACAACATGATCGTTAGAGAAAAACTTGGGTGCTTGGGTTGCTTAGACTCTTGGTTTCATGATCTCAGGGTGGTGACATGGAACCTGAGCCCCAGCCTCAAGCCAGGCAGCCCCCAGCCCAGTGAGGAGTCTGTCTCCTCTCTCCCTCTATCCCTCCCCCAGTGTACAAATGCTCTCTAAATTAATCAATCAATCACTCTTAAAGCTTTAAAAAGCAGAGAATAAAAATTCAAAAAAAAAAAAGCTAGTAATCATTCATAACCATGCATACAGAATTAACCACAGATAAAATTTTGGTAAAATTTTCCTGATCTTTTTGCACATATACAAAATTTTACATTGTTGACCTCTTAATATGTGAATGTGTGTGTATAATACAGCTTTTGCTTTGTCTTTTCACTTAAATCATTCAAAAATGTTGGCAGGAATCATTTTAATGTTATATAGTCCTCTACTGTATATCCATGCCATGATTTATTTTACCATTTCTTTATTATTGGACATTGAGGCAATCTTCAAATTTCTACTGTTTAAATAATAATGCTCTCAGTAATAGCAAAAGTTCAGGAACAATCTAAAAGTTTAAGAGCATGAATGGCTAAGATAGAATACACATAAACTACAAATATTAATAAAAAGTCTGCAGTACAATGGAAATATGATTATGATGCAATGTCTACACATCAAATTGTAATTCAGTTTAGCTCTTCTAAGAAACTTTGCTTGGTACATCGCATTGTACCAGTGTTAAACGTTCGTCTCACTTCTACTTAATAGGTAGGAATTGCAGGCTTGTCCTGCTCTGTACCCCCAATTCTACAGTGCCTCTGTTTCAGGCACCCTGTGGGCACCCAGGATATGTTAATTATTTGACTGACTGAGTAAATCTGCTAATGAAAAGGCTAAATAAGATTAACAAAGCTTTGCTCATGTTCTTCTTTTTTCTTCCAGTTAGTTGTTTTCCTTTCTGTTGTTAGCATGTGTGCATACTTTAATCTTGGGCTTTGGGGCTAGGAACAAGTGATTTTCAATAGATTTGGAAAATATCCCACCTTAATTCTATCCTGAGGTTACATTTAAGGAGCAACAGTTCCGTGTGAAGATGTCAGCACTACAGATTTATTTGCTTCCTTTTGCCTTGGCATACAGAATTTCAGAGGGTGTGAAGCTCCAGAACCAACATTTCCATCAGATGACACCTGTGATAACAGATGGCAGTCAGTCATGCTTTTAACATTAATACCGAATTAGAATAGAAAATAATGCCTAATCGTTCTCAGAGAATTTACTAAAGACAGCTTATAGACTATGAAAATTGGGTTGAATTTCAACAATAATAAACTAATATGAGATTTTCTTTTTGTCTTGAGCAGTTAGAAAGTCCTGAGTAATGATATATTGTGAAGTTAGACAGGAAGCCTCAATTTATTTTTCATCAGGTTCATTTCATTCACAAATGAGATATGGTAGAAAATTGAAAAGTGCTCATTCTCTCTTTTTTTTTCATCCAAGTGTCCAGCACTTGGCTATACGGTGCCCAATTCATATACACTTTTGCAGCCCAAATAATCCTGGCTGATCTGAACTGTGCAAACAGTCCAGCAAGGCATCTCTGCTTGGCTTGTAACTGTCAACAGAAGGGGAACCTTGTGGTCACACACGAGGGCACAAGTCACCCAACTCAAAGAACAAGGAAAAGATAGGATGTTTGTTATTTCTGTCAATGTTAAAGGGAAAGATTTCTGCTTTTTTCTTTTTCTAAAATTATGTATGGCACTGTCCAGCAGACTTTGAAAGAATGCAGAAAACTTGAAAAAAAACGTGGAAAACTTATCATAAATACTACTTCTTATTTGGAAGAGATTTTGCTATTTATAAACAATTTCACTGTTTCTATGACAATATTATAGAAGTCTTCCATGTCAGCTTATGCATGTACATAATTGTTTCTTCAGGGAAATAGTATCTTCACTTTAGGGTGAGAGAAGAAAACACTATTTCTCTTCCTACAAATAAGGCAATGAGAGCTGGAATAAAAGAGGACTTTTTTGTTTTGTTTTCTCATTCATGAACCCACACATGTGTACACACACACACACACACACACACACACACACAATAGTGACAGATGCAGAGCCTTCAAAGGTTCGAAAAAAGCAAGGCATTCTCAGTAGTCTGCGACATAAATTAAATGCCCAACTTTGCACTCTCAAACTAGTTTCATGGAATTACTATTTCCCCTATTGCTCTTACATCATAATTTTGGTCAATAAATATCCCATTGGACTGTAGGTTTCTTAAATATAGAGACAGTATCTCATTCACCATGGCAGCCATAGCACAGTTCAAATCTGTGAATCCCATGCCAACTATGAAACACAAATTCTACTTAATTTTACATTTCGTTTATAGACTATTTCTACCACATATAAAACCAAATTATTAAAGTTTAATGTTTATGACCTTAACAAGTTTGTACAATCATAACATTCTGAATTACATCTCTGTTTTTAAATATTTTTCTCTCCAATTTGAGTGCACTTTGATTCTTGAGAGAATCCTCAAAATAAAAGTTACTGATTTGAAATATCATCCATTAGTGTAATATACCAAAACCAGAACTTTTCAAATAGCAAGCCAATATATACTTAGAGACATTAAAATATCTTATGTATTAATCATGGTAAGTAATGGTTGCTAAGTATTTACACAGTGCCAGGTCTTGTGCTATTTCACAGAATACTTAAAAACCATCTCTTGAGGTGTCTTTCTCTATTATTGTAATATGCACCTTATACAAAAGGAAAACTTCTGAAAAGGTTAATAACTGGCCTAGGGTCATAACACCATACCAACTGGAGCTAGAATTCAAACTCCTTTCTCACTGAGTCTAATGCTTCCACTCTTATGTATTTTGCTGTATTGTTTGCTTAATGATAATTGTTTTCCTCTCTGACATTCTCTGTTTCCACCATTAGAGGTGCCAGCAAACTACATTGGCCCAATTCTAGTCTTCATAGCACCCTAGGGAAACAAAACAAAGTAATTTTTAACTTATTCAATCTGAATGACTGATGTTGGGATCAAAGACCTATGGCTTCTTTAAATAAGATTTTAATCAAAGCAAATATGCATTTATTCCATTAATGCAGAAAGAACCCCTACTATCTGTGAAGCATTCTCCATACATAAATAAATTTCATAGTGTTTTATTGAAGCAAAATACTTATATTACCACAATAGAATATAAACCTATGATGGGATTTGGCTAGATGAGTATGGCAAATTTTCATAACACCTGCAATCTTTATGAGTAAATAAAACAAGCAATTTTTAGTGAATATCTTTTTGAATAAAAGTGAATGCAACAAGAATAATAAAAGCAATCATTATTGAGAGTACAGGAAGTTAAACACTAAATCTGATCTAGGAAGTAAAAATAATAAACTCTTCCACAATACCACAAGTTTATACTTGATCTCATACAATGACGTGTAAATGCAACAACCACAACTAAAGAACGTTCTCAGAAAGGAGCACACCACAAATAAGTCCCATTAATGTTACAGAAACATGTCTTTGGAAACATACTTTCCTATGAATACTTGGGTTTCACTAAATTTGTGCATCTTTCCCAAACCGCCACTGATACTGATGGGGGTCTAGATACCAACTCACCAAAAAAGAACCTCAAAGATTAAACCTGCCACATCCAACATTCTCATATCCACATCCTGGGTTATGCTCTTCAGGACAAAGTAGCTAGACAGTCAGCCAACTTTGACCAAGAGTATTTTCTCCTTCTTTCTTAGGAGAATGAAGAGCTGTTTCTCTTTCATGGATGTGGACTATATATTACTCCTTGATATTCAAAGAAAAGAGTATTTCTTACCTAAGTGGCGTAGTTGCTTAAAGCAAAGTCTGGATACTGTCTCTAGTGCTGATCTACTCTGTAGACTTGGGCAAGTCACCTCATCTCTCTGGGCTTCAATTTCCTTCATCTGTAAAGGGGGGAGAAAAACAGTAGCTATCTCAGCTCGAAGCAGAGCAGATGGATATGACAATGTAAAGGAAGCCCTCCTCACTATGCCTGGCACATAGTGAGCAACAGTTGACAATGACAAGAATGGTGGCCATCAACCTCTTTGTACGTGTTTCCTATGGGAATTAATCAGTTTTCCTGTTCTGATCCTTCTCTTTTCTCTCCTGCAACCGCTTAGTAAATGAACTTTTTATACGTGTGGAACATTCCAACTGGTCCCCTTCTCTGGGACCCTCCAAGGAAGAGGGGGATACTATTAGGCACAGAAAGGTATCCCAATGCACCTTGAGGATATATGATGCTAAGTGAAAGAAAGCAGTCACAGAAGGACAAATACCGCAGGATTCCACTTACATGGCACACCAAAACGGTCAAACTCATAGAGTAAAAGGGTGGTGCGGGGTAGTGGGGAGAAGAAACTGGGGAGTTGCTGTTTGATGGGTATAAAGTTTCAGTTATGTGAAATGAAAAAGTTCTAGAGATCTGCCCTAGAATATTGTGTCTATAGTTGAGAATAATGTACTATACACTTAACGTTTGTTAAGAGGGTAGATGTCATGTTATGTATTTTTGCCACTATTTTAAAAAAACTATCCTGAGCCATGATAAAAAGGCTAGGCCAATAGTGGAAATATGTGCTTCGTGTACATTCCATTTGTTCCTACTAAATCCCTAAGAACAGAGACCCAAAAGATACTTTCAAAACTTAACATTAGGAGTTAAAAGTTATCTGACACTTTGAGCCAGTTTCTTCCAATCTGTCAGCTGCTGTCTGTTAGAGAAATTTTATGCCCTGAAGCATTTGGGGCACACAATAATTCATAAGTGTGACTTCTAGGAACACCCACTTTACACAATACCAGCATTAAACATCCAAAATCCTAAGCTGTAAAATACAAGGATATTGGAACCAACAAGATGAAGATTTGGAAGGAGCTGCGAGCCCAGCAACTTCAAAGCTTTTATTTAATTTTGTATCTCGTCTTTTCCCAAGCACTTATTTCTCAGATTAAGTAGGAGCATACGAATTGGTATTGTGGAACTTGGGGAAAAAATGGGGCTCTCCTAAATATGAATGGTGACACTGTGGACTATTATAAAATAAAAGGGGCACAAGCAAGAAATGGCAGTCACAGAAATTGGAAATGCATAGCGGAATGATTACAAGTTTGTGTCATGCATTCTGTCATTTCTGATCATATATAGATAAGACTTCCCATAGGAAAAAAGTCTCTGAGCATATCTGCTCGTAATTTCAGTTCTGAATTCAGTCAAGGGGGATATTCTCTGGCCTAATAAAGTAAGGGAGAAACAGCCGCATCCTTCCAATGAAGACCATGTTGATTAAATACTTAAAGCGGGAAGAAGTCAGGGAGTGACAGGTTGGAAGTTGACTAATTTAGGTGTAGTGTTTAAAAGGTTATTTCTTGGGTAGCCCAGGTGGCTCAGTGGTTTAGCGCCGCCTTCAGCCCAGGGTGTGACCCTGGAGACCTGGGATCGAATCCCGCATCCGGCTTCCCATGAGGAGCTTGCTTCTCCCTCTGCCTATGTCTCTGCCTCTCTTTCTCTCTGTGTCTCTCATGAATAAATAAATAAAATCTTTTTTAAAAATAAATAAATAAAAGGTTATTTCTTTATCCTTGAATAAGAACATCAATGTAAAACAACAACACCAGAAACAAAAGCCATAAGGACCTTGAACCTCTCAATTAATATGCAGATTTGCTGTGAAATTTTACCTTTTTTCACATTATGGGACCTTTTAGTTTTTAAATATTATGAGATGTATCTCTTAATATGACATGATTTTTCTTGCTGGATATTAATTTTTAAGTTGTTTAGAAAATAAAAATGTAGAAGTAAAAATATTTTAACCCACAGACACAAAAGAAAAGCGTTGCAAATATAACATCAGCATTCTTGATATGTTTTAAAATAGATAGGTACATTTTGATACCTATCAAACACTTAATAAAAGATGACTCCTCAAGGCAATTTGCAAACTATGGTTTCATCTAGATATATGTCAGTGTAAATCAGGAACCTTCAGCTCACCGTTTTTCTAAACAAGTATGCCATAATCTTTGCTAGCTCTGTTTCCGTGAGGCCATCATAAATCTACTGCACTGCACTGTCTCCTCAGAACGCAGTCACAGATTCAAATACTTGAAAGCATAGTGAACTATACAAACAGCAAGTCTATATCAAGAGTTAGTAATCTCCTTCACCTGCGGGGCGTATTTCATTTTCACAAAATCTTAATAGAAATGCACCCATCATGCTTAAAAACACTCCATTATTATCACAATTTGTTGAAAAATACCTTTTCTATTAGCCTATAATATGAAATAGGAATGGACACCCCTTTAATGTATACATATATATGGTTTGCATATAATGTCTACTAGATTACCCAAGGTGGACTTTGGTGTATTGAATGCAAACATAGATTCAAATAGCATAAAACATTTTTTTCTCAATTTGCTGCTACAGATATTTAATTTGCTTTGATCTAAACATGCTAACATTATCCAAGTGGAAGAAGCAACTAAGATTCGTTATTATAGATTTATTTCTAATAGTGAATGTGTCTCCTAAAAAAAAAAGTGAAATAAAATTTATGAAAGTATTTAATTTTCAGTCTTCAAACTTAAATGGGATATTAAAATCAGAAAAAAATGTAAACCTTTGCCTTTTCTGGAATTATAGTTTATAGTTTTGTATTTATTGAATGCATTCATAGGCTCCCTTAGGATGTGAAATGTATGGAAATATATGTGCATTGCTAAAGAAAGAACTAAATTTATTCTTTCCCCACATCATGCTCTTCTTTGCAGTAGAGGTTTTTAATTCAATACAGAGCTAGAATGAGATGGAGCCAATTTCCTGGTCTATATGTGTGACAAATGCTGAAAGTGGCACAAGATTAACAAATTAGTTGAAGTATAGATCTTAAAGGATTTTTTTTTCTGTGTCTCAAAATCAAAATTCATACTTTATTTGAAATGAAGCCTTCTTTAGAATTCAATAATGACTAAAGGTCTTTTATTTCTCTGTGTTTAAGATAAAAGGATGGGGTGTATGACAACTACTAGCATTTTTTGAGCAAATATTTTTACTTGTAAGAAAGCTTACAAAGATTTTATATTTAGAATTTGAAATGATATTAATTGTAATCCTGCATCTTGTGTGAGTCACTGCAATGTGTGATTTGGAAAAGATGAAACATTCTTCTCCAAATAACTCCTTATTCCCCCCCAATAAAAGCATAAAATGAAAAAGCTGGGTAAAATTCATTTATTTCTGTATTTTTATGAGTAAGAACAATGTTTAAAATGTTAGGTGCTAGATCAATATGCTTACTTTTCTAATAACATTTGTTAGCTGGTTTTAAGTAAAAACTATCAGGCATGGCTGTTTTCCCTAACCTCAGAATTATGTGCTTGATATCATCCAGATAACTAACACCAAACAATAAAAACATCTGCGACAATAAAAGCATGTAACAGTTGTGGAATTGTTTAATTTGGGAGAAAATGGCTACGTTTGATAATCAAACGTGTGAGAATTGATTTCTCCTCTTTTTGAGAAACTTTTGTATTTTTCAAACCTTGTTTTTTGCTTTTTGTTTAAAGAATCAACTTAGGACTTGGAAGACCTCTTTAAAAGGTGTTCTGAAATACATGGTTTGGATTTGGCTCACTCGTTTCCGGTGTAAAGGGTTGTCATATAGTCCACCTGTTTTGCTTGGGCTTAAATTATATAAAAATACAGCATTTTAAAAACAAGCACAGCCTTACTTGTTGTCCCCAAACATGATACCATGCTTAAAATTCAAGAAGAGTTCTATGCAGGTGGTACATCTCAGTCACCCAATCTCCTTTCACATATCTGTTCATGTTGACAGACTATGTCATAATACATCAACAGAAAGATCAGCACGGAAGAACAAAATTTCATCGCCTGACAGCAAGAGGAAAACTGATTTTCAGTATTAAATTAGTAAAAATATATCATTACCTCACTTCCAATAACTCTACTACCTCTAGAAGATAAGGTGTCTGCTATAATCACAAGTAATATGCAAAGACAATTAGGTTTGCTTGTATCTTTGGCATCACCCTTTGACTGACAGCCGGATCTCATTTTATCTTTTATACATTATTTTTTTTTTATATCTTGGAAGCAACTTAGAGAATTAAAAACGATTTCTTAATGAGACATGTGGTATTACATATGTAAAAATATGTATCTGCCAAATGTCTGGAGGACAGTCTATCCTATACCAATCATCAACAAAAACCTATTGACCATTGAAATGAAAACGGATATTTAAGCTTCTGATAAAAGTTAGGTGCCTTTTTCGTATAACATCTTGCTCTGTTTGGATTTCAGTAGAAATTTAACAATACCTGCCATAAATAATGTCTTTTGCAGCCCAGGGCATCATCTGCCACTTAGGCTTTAATTTTGCCCCTGTTTGAACACCCTACAACATATGCACTCCTCTTTTGTCTATTATCCTAGAGTTGTGCTATTCCCAAATATTGACATCATCTACTTTTATCAGCATTAACTGCTCTGAAGCTTCCCAGGCTCATGCTCAGCTCTATTTCTTCCTATTGATTATCTTCCTCACTCCAGCAGGTAGCTAGCCAGCGAGGCTGTCCTGAGAAATAGCTTCCAATGACTTTATACGCACAATTTACACGGAATTGTTTAAAGAAGATATTAGCCTCAATACAAATCAGTGAAGCTCATTTAGTCAATACTGCACAATTCTGCTGTTGGCACCCTGTCACATGTTAGTCTACAGTCAGCTGCCGTACCCAATCTGCACATTAGCTATAGTATTTAGTTTCATATTAAAATGAAGCCGGGTTTTTTTTGCTTTTGCTTTCCTTTTTGAAATCTTTTCAGTATACTTTTTACATCACCTCGCTGAGCCATGTGATAGTAATATATTTTGAAATATAAAAACCTGAGATTAAATGTTTGATTTTTGACAGTGTTCTTAAATATAATAAATTCAAAAGGAAATACTGTTAAGTTAAAATGGAGTGTTTTTCATTAAGTCCAATCAAATGGTAGACAACAAAGGATCTTTTATTTGAGAATATGAAGTGAAAATGAAAACCAGAAAACCTTTACTAAGAAAAGGTCCAGCTAAATTATGTTGGAAGGAGGTCTCCAGATTGAGTTTGGGTGTTTCTTTTGCTAAAAGTGAATTAAACTAAGATATGTTATGAAGAAATATTTTACAAAGAAGCAAACTTAATGCTTTTTGGAGATGAAAATAAGGTCTAAGGACAGTTGACTTTGAAAATAATTCTAAAGAAAGATCACATATGAAAAAAATTGCCACAGCATCTGATCTTTTCTTATAATCATAACAGGGAAATGGTTGGGGGAAAGTAATGCTAGTCCCGTCTTTCTCTTCCATGGCAATGCTGTAAAATTCTAGAAGGGGTGTTTACGTTTCAGAATTACTCCTCCTTAAACTACTGGTTTATGATAGTTAATGAGATGATATCCAAATGTTGAAAACAGGAAAATTCAAATGAAAATCTAAATGTGAAATATAATATAATGAAATAACTAAGCAACATAATCCTACGCTGAATGTTTGTGCAAATATTGCAAAATGAACTGCAATACATTAAAATTCTTCAGTGGTTGTGTAATACATAAGTGAAGGTTTACATATAAAAGCTTTAGCTATCAAAAAAAGGGATCTTTATATCATACTATCTCAAATTTTTTACTTGAAAACATCACTAACATCTTGGATTGCATTTTGAAAAGTTGTCATTAAATCTATTTGCATATTTCTTTGTAAACTGAAATTCAAGGTAAGAAGAAAGCACAGTGATCAAAATAGTCTATTTGTTATAAAATGCATCTTCCTTCCAGCTTTAGTGGCTGAGTGGCAGAAAGCTTTGGGGAATATGAATGGTAGAGAAAATAATAATTTCAGTTTTGGTGATTTTTCAGGACTATATCTTTTTTGTGAGTGAAAAGTAGGAGTTGAACAAAATAACAATTTTAAGTGATAGGTGGTAAATAACAGCATTTTGAAAATTAATATAGAAAAGCAATTAAAATAGAATTACATAACAAATTATTGTAAATATTACAATATTTTCTCTTTCTTACTATAAAATGTTAAAGGTGATTTTTGTATGACCTTTCTTTCATTTCTTTTCTCTTTAAATATCACTAGTTGGGAGCCAGAGCTCTGAAGCCCAGGTAGAAAAGACACGCTAAGAGATGGCCAGTCTATCCTGACCGTACATCTTCTCACACATTTATTGCAAGCTGACACTCATATAACAGCTTTTTTTTTTAATCACAAAGATTCAACAAAGAACAATTCCAGTACCAAGGGAAGATCATACTTTAGGAAAGAGAGAAATGCCATAATTGCATATTCAGGTTGCATAAATGCAGGGATGGCAATGATAATTGTAATATTTGTGTGTGACAGCATTTTACCTTTTAAAGAAGTCAATAATCTAGATATAATAGTATTTAGGTATAATTGTGTATACAGATGCATATATCATATATTACATGCAATGTGCAAATATAAATTCCAGCCCAAACTGAAATGTATAAACATTAGTCTTTTTTTAGTTCAAAATGTTCCTTGATGAATATGTTTTTTTATGTATTAAGTGTATCTCTAACAACTAAATGATGAGAGTTTCCTGCTAGCCCGTTTATCACATGATATTCTGATACTTAATTATATTGTATGGCTATATATTCACTTAAACATAACATTCTCAATGAAGCAAATTCACACAAAACAATATAGGTTGTTAAAACTAACAGCAACAAAATAGTCAGATAAGCATTTCAGGTAAATTAAGATGCTGCTTTTTTTTTCCCCCCAAAAGACTTTTAAGATTAATTGTCCATTAAGTTTAAAATGTGAGTTTTGTTTTCATATGATGTCAAACATAAAATTTTCAAATCAAAATGCTTCATAGTAACTTCTGAAACAAACTATTTTTTTTAAAAAGTAGTTTTGATTAAGTTTCTAAAAATATAAAGGAAGGAATTGTTTTCAGTTTGTTAAGACCTGTCTAGAGGAAAACATGATTTTAGATCTATAATTTTCATAAGCCTTATAAATGCTCATATTTATGATGTATATCAAAAATTCATATTGGATCTATTGTGACTACCTGCGTAGGTTACCAAGATGATGCCAAATATCATGCATATCATCTCACTGAGTTAGGTTTGTAGCAAAAAGTGCCACACCAAGTCCAGATATTTCAGATAAATCTCTCTTCCATAAATATTCAGCTAGTAGAACCTGGGCAGAACGAATCTTTTACACTAAAAATTAGCTTTAAAAGCAATCTTATTGAATTCTATGGGACGTTATCTTTTTTAAATTTGTAAACTTACCCAAACTAAGCACCCATACACACCAGAGAATGTACACACACACACACACACACACACACACACTCACACACATTTTGTCAGGAGAAATTATATTTTTATCATTAAAGTAAACTGAATACGAACTCATTAAGGTGATTTACATTGTCATTTATGTAATTATACAGCTTTTAAAGGATGTATACAATTCATTTAAATATAATTTTACATACTGAACAATATGTTGAGTATTGTCATTATCCATTTTTATAAGATGGAAATATTTTAAAACATCAACTAGCACATACATCTATCTAAATTCTAAAACAATTTAACTTAGCTCAAAAAGATAAAATCAAACTGGATAGTTAATTGGAATATTTCATAATTTCTTTATTTTAAATACATATATCTCTAGAAACATAAAGTACAACATTTAAGGAAATTAATATTAGTCTTCTTATACATTTATGTACATATACAGAGAGTACATTTATGCATCTATTATATCCATGTAAAATAAATATATTCCATTATATATGTGTAATTATATAATCTGTATATATCATGTGTATCTTGTCTATGCATTTTGTGCAGAAAAGAAAAGCATTCTTATAATCTAGAATCAAGCAATACAGGTGTGTATATGTGAGTGTGTGTGTGTGTGTGTGTGGGTGGGTGGGTGGGTGTGTGGGTGTGGACAGAGAGCCAGAGGAAAAGGATAGGTAGTTTCACAAAGAAGTATTAAAGTTAGAATATTAAACATGTTTGAAAATGAATATGAAGGCATTAAGCTATGTAAAAAAATATTGATAAATTTTTCTCTCTCCTTTCCTCTCTCTCTGTGTGTGTGTGTTCTGCTATTAACAAGAAAATGAATATTTGAGATGAAAGGAAACGACAACTGTATAGACGTTTAAAATAGGGCATTAAGTTAAATTTACTGAATTAAAATTTAAACCCAATTGGATTTTCCTTTCTGAATATGAAATAGAACTCTATAGGATGAGCACAAGAATCACAATATATTTTAAAATGTTTCTATTAAAATTTTTCTCATATAAGTTTTTATATCATTAGTACCCAATAGTATCATAAAATATTCTAAAGGCATGCATGAAAATATCATGAAATAAAGCTGAAGGGGGTCGTTGTAGCATAAAGATCAAGACTAAGTTAAAGACAAAGTTCCTTACCCTTTGACTCAGACAAAACTATTTCAAACCCTCTAGTTTAATGATTTTTATGTACATCTACTTATTGGTTTTCCAATTTGTCATTTTTCAATACTCTAGGGCTGAAAAGGAGATAATATGGGGTTGCATATGGAAAATTTATATCGCTACTTAATAGTTAAATATCTTGACCACCTTTAAGATTATGCATTTGGAGAATTATAACCTCAGTTAATTCCAGTGCTACAGCATTCAGGTGGTGCTATTAAATGTTTTCTACTGAGAAGAGCTCCTTATAGCAAGAATCATTCACTAATACCTAGCTGCCTAGATTCCTGAAGACTTTAGTCTATAAACCTATTTCTGTGTAAAAAGAACCCTATTTAACTTAACTATAAGGGTAGCAGTGTTGTTGTTTGTCATGATGTTGACAAAAAGCAGTGGACAAAAAGTTATCTGTAACTCTCAAGTGGATGTATTCATTCCCTAATTCCTAGATAATTAGCGAGGATAAAACTATACCCTGCATTGCTTCCCTTCAAGATGGTAAGCTAATGATTCAATGGAATCAGAGCAAGTTATGGGAGGAGGGAACAGGGGCATGGAAAGAGGAATACCTTTTTCTTGGTTCCACAAAGGGTTGAGGGCCTAATTATTTTTAAGTATAATCCAACCAACCTCTTCTCATGCTCAGCTGCACTGAGTGACACTATTTGTGATGCCCAGTGTGCTGAAACTGAGCAGGTTGCTGTCAGTTTAAAAATGACTATAATAAAAGTGACCATGAAGATGGATCTTGTGATTTTGCGTTTCTAATCAGTCATCTGTGAAGAACACTTTTGCTTTGATTCAGCAGACTGGTGACAGCCATGATTGATAGTGCACGAGGATGAAAAAAGGTTATTAACTGTCTTCCTATTAAGCTCAATGTATTACCCCTCTAGGTGCATCTCATACTTTAAGTTAAAGTACTTACTCAGGTAAGGTCAAGAATGAACTCTATGGAGATGGTATCCGTTCTGCTGAAAACGAGCAAGGCATCCTTTTACTGATTTTCTTTAAATTTAGCATTTAAACTACATTTAATTCTACTGTCTTATTTTTTATTGGCTAAAAAAGAGAAATTTCCTCTTTCCAAAAGCATCTATACTGAAAACACTAAAAGTGTAGAAACCAGCTTTAAATGTACGGAATTGAATGTAGAGATGACTAGCAACATGTGTGTGGCATGTACATTAGTTTATATTTAGGCAGATGGCCATATATTGTGTGATCTGAGGGTATTTTTAAGGTAGACATTAGAATTGATTTTTGATTAAAAAATAGTATCCGTATGGTATTTACAAAAATTGTTTTAAGTTTCAATAATCTACATGGCAAGCTTACGATAAAGAAAAAATAACAATTTCTAAGAAAATTAAAGAACCCAATAGGATATTTAGATGTTTGCTTTCATTTAGATATAATGTATCAATTTACTTACTTCATCTCATTTTAACTTTTTAAAATTAGAAATATTACATATAGATGGACGTTTGAATGATGGTATCTGTTCATGTCTTTGACTAGTAAAACTACACATCCATCACAAACAGTATGATAGATCCTAGAGTATTTTAAATTTTTCAATAACTCAGGATACATAATTTATTAAATAAAATAAACTGTTAAATGTTATCATATCTCCTGTGTTCATTTATTCTTACTGGAGTTGAAATGTACTGCAAGATTTTTGAATACTTCATTTAACTTCTCTTTTAAAAACATTTTAAATTTACAAGTTCGGTTCTGAAAGATAACAGATTAAATATATGCATTTTAATTAAAAATTGTAGTATTGTGCTTCTTCTTACATTTCCCACATAAACACTCAATATTTGTTAGATGCAATATGAATTAGCCAAAAATATTCAAGGATATGGATAACTTGGCACTGACATAACCATTTAGACTACAACCAACTTTTAGCTCTCTATGCTTGACCGTTCTTCATTGAACAACTCTGCAGAGTAGCACAGAAAAAGAAAATGCTACCAGAATGTTATTAGAGTTTCAGTGTAGGAAAAATCACATTACATCCAAAAGTTTTCTCCAGTATATCATGACCTGTTTCTCCAGTGTCAGTTATTATCTCATTTTTGGTATACAATAAATTGTATGTTGAAAAGTACTGTTTTAATATAGAATCCATCGACAATGAAATATAGGAAAAGTAAGGAAATGAAGTTCAAGATTTCACTGAATTTCTCCTTAGAGCCACAAAAATTGGCTCTCTACCTTATTCTGCTTAATATTGCAATTGCTGTTTTGAGAAACCTTTCCAGCTCTCTAGTATTTTATGCATGCCAAGTATAACTTAAATACTTACACACTGAGAGCCTCTTCATAAAAAATGTTAGATCAATATGAAAATTGTTTATTTAGTGAATTGTGTTTATGTGGAGTGGACTTAAAGGTAGATTTTAGAATTCATAGAAGATTCCCTCACGATGACACATTAACTTCGTTACTGAATGGAATTTCTCTTCCCGCCTTATACAACTTCAACAAACTTGTGCTCTCAAAATCAGAAATCAACACAAGATAAATGATAGAGGGTGATATATGGTCAATAATAGCATTCTCTATTGTTGTTCAAATATTTGGGTGAGCTGATAAGAAATATGTTGCATGTTTCTCAAAAACATTGTTTGCTTTTAAAATACGAAAAAAAGGAAAAGTAAAATGCAGTTTCAAAGTAAACCACGTAAATTAAAAAAGTGCTCTGAATTATTAGTGGAAATCCTGACATCTTCTCTTTGCCTACTTGGGAGTTTGAGAAAAATTAGGAAATCGAAAGATGAAGTAGGCCCAAGAGGAATGCACGGATTTCCTAGTTACCCATTGCCTAGTCTCCTCGGTTACTTCTCTTCAGAGAAGCTCTAGAACACACCTTACACAAAGCACACATTTTAGGAAAGCACAAGGCAAAGGCAGTTTCAGGTAAAGTTTAGGTCCTTTCCAAGGCAGTCAGTTAGCATAGTTGAAATTGATACTGAGCCGTATTTTTCTTTTTTTTTTTTGCAGACTCCAACACTCGCAAAGTTAAAAGTGTAACATTCTCTTTTATACTTTTGAAACTCCAGAACACAACGTTGCATTACTTCTGCGCAGGCAAGCTGACAGAACCGGGGAAGAAAAATCCCACGCCTTTGGGCAAACCCTTTAAATTTGGTTCTGTGGCTATTGTGACTTGGTCTCATCTACTGCTGGGGCACAAGGCACCCTCAGTTCATAAAATCTAGGGCTTCGATTACTTTTAGCTTGAAACTCTCTCCCGAAGCTCTTCTAATCCTATATGTGTGTTTATGTCATTCTCCTCCTCCTCCTCTCCTCCTCCTCCTCCTCACCTGCTAGGGGACCTAGGGTAGGGGTGTGAACTGGGTGGTGCACATCTGTGTAGCCAGAACTGGAGGCTGACAGTTGCTGTCCACTCCCAGACTGTGTACCTGAGCGTCGTGGCCACTCTGCTCTTCCGCCCAGCCCACTGCTGCCTGCAGCGCTGCTGCTGTCACGCCAGCCGGTGATTTGATAGGCTTGTCGGGTTGCCATGGTGTTGACTTCTTGCCTCTGAGGAGCTGCCCAATGACTGGAGGTCTGGGATTAAAGCGGGAAGAGGCAGCGGCCACAGCGAATTTCCGCGGCAGCTGCAGCAGCTAGAAACAAGCAGCGAGAGGACGAGGTCTTTAGCCTGCGCTCCCCTCCCGCAGCCAGGGCGGCCAGGGAGGGAGGGAAGGAGAAAGAGGGGTGCGGGTGGGGGTGGGGGTGGGGGGCTGAAACGGTGACCCCTGGAAGCCAGAGATACCCGGGAGGGGTTTGAGACCCTCTCAAGATAACTCATGAGCCCTCTGCACGCTCTGAGAGGGAAAATGTTCCAGAATTCGTTGTTATTCACCCAAGACCTTACCTGGGCGGGTGGTGGGACCGGGGGTAAAAGGTCGCTAAGAGGGATGTAAGTGGGGGATGCACCTTTTCCCCCCACCCCCGCCCCCACCCGTTCTTTGGGCGGCGGGGGAGCTCGACAAATAAAGAGGCGCTCTGCGGAGAACTTGAAATCAAGGCAACTAACTTATTCCAAGGAGAGAAAGTGCGGGGAGACCGCACCCCAGTACGTGATCCGCAGTTGCCGGGGGCGGCCCGGGAGGGGGGAGCTCGAGGGTGCACGGGCCACGCACGGCCCCAGACGGAAACTGTAAACTGGGAAATGAAAGGGAAAGAACCCGCTTCTGTTATAAATTAGTAGGTAGGTGAAGGTTACGCAAAGAAGAAAAGGGAAAGTAAAGCTGTTAAAAGAATAGAATAAAACCCCTGGGAGTTCCACTCAAAATCCTGCGCTCCCCCCTCCACCCCCCAGCTCCCCAATCCAAGGGGAGGAGGAGGAGGAGGAGGAAAAAGTGCATTCTGGTGTGATGAGAACTCTCTGGAATGTCTGGAGGAGAGGATAGAAGTGCGAGGGTAAGAAGACCCGGGTGCTAAATAATTGGCAGGAGAGGCAACTGGGGGAGGGGCGGGGTAGGAAAGAAATATTCCGCGATTCACCGAAGAGACTTCGAGGTTCAGAAGAGGGAGGCTCCAATAGGAGGAAAAGGCGTAGAGAAGTTCAGACCTGTAGCGTCAAGGAGGAAACGGCCAGAGTCAGTAGGAGAAAAGGAGGAAAAAGGTGTGTGGTGCGGAGGGAGGGCGTGGGAAGGCCCCCGCCGGCGAGTGGAAGGTGCCGGCGCCGGGACCGGGGCCGCGCGGGGCGGAGAGCCGGAGCCACGGACGCGGGGCGCGGGGCGCGGCAGGCCCCCGCGCGCTCCAGGCCAGGTGCGGCTCGGCGCGCTCCCCGGCTGCGGGCGGCGCGGGCACCTCCCCGGCCGGGGCAAGCGCGGCTCCTTCCGCCTGCCAGAGTCACGATTCACCGCGAGTCCCAAACACACGCCTCACTAACTACTTTACAGCCACTTTCATTGATTTTCTTTAACAAATAAACATAATACCCGTTACAGCAGCACTTCCCTTTGCAGCAGCTAAAATGCCATAAGCTCTGCTGGCTGCGTTTCTCTGGACAGCAGCTTCCCTATCTCCGAATAAATTGGTCGCCTTCACTTCAGAGATCATCTGTGTGATCACCTTCAGGTCTGGAGAAGCTGCTCTTGGCCTCCCCACCTCCCCCCCTTCCTCTATAATGGGAGAATCACCTTTTTAGAATAAGTAAGAGACAGGTCGGGATACAAGTTTGCAAACCTGGAAGGGCTCATTGACATTTGCATATTAATTTTTGCCAATAAGAAGTAGCAAGTGGGAAGGAAAACACCGGCGAAGAAATGGACTCGTTTGCAATTGCAGGGAGATTAACACTTGTCCGACAGCCACACCTAAGCTACTCCCCCAGAGTCATCTCTAAAAAATATTTCCTTTAAAAATAAAGTATTCTCAACTATCCTTCAATTAAAAAAAATAAAGTATTTATTTTAAGGTACCCCCCCCCTCTTTAGAGCGGTTTCTGCTGGAGGTTCTAACATACATGTCAAAGGGTTGTTGAATTATTCATTATTGTAATTACTATCATCATTGTCATTATCCCTTTCCATGTGGAAATAATTTTATTATCGTAATTTGATATCTGAAGAATTTCCTGTTAGTCGTTTGATAATCATTTTTTTCTGCTGAAAAGAAAAGTTTTGTTTATAAATGAGATAGAGAAAATGTTTTAAATGCTTTGATGTTTGCTATAGATTTCCGTTTATCTAATCGATCGGAATGCCAATAAAATCGATTAAAGGTTTAGTGTTTTACAAACAACCATTTTGTGCTTTTTGATTTTATGTTCAGAATGATTTTAATAAAGCTAATGCTTTCCTTTAACATTCTCCCTTTAAAAAATCCAAACCTTTATCGTTTTTCCTTTTATTATTAGAAATTGCCAGTTAAAGTTCTTCTAATAGGAAAATAAAAAAATATAAGCAATGGCTGTAATGGTTTAAATTTCATTCTCTTTTTGCTCAAGGTATTTAAATAAAGCCCTTTAAAATCTTGGTGAATTATATGCGATCATTCAGTGATTGCGGAATATTAAATTAAACTTAGATAAATCCGCATTGAAGGAGGCAGCACCCAATCCTGAATTTATTTCCCATTTTCTCTAACAGCATCACTGCGCTCCTCTCTTTGCAATGACAATGTGCCAAATCTGGGCATTTTGAAAACATTTTCCATATGCTTTAACAGGGGACTGATAGACAAAGAAGAAAAGGAGATGATCTTTTTGCTCTGAGGTATATTTTCTTTAACCTTTTTCTCTTAGACTTTCAGTAATAATCATTTAAAAGCAAAAGTTTGAAATCATTTAATTCTCTCTCTCTCTCTCTCTCTCTCTCTTTTGCTTTCACCTTTTTTTTTCCTTCCTATCTTGTAATTTATTCCTGAAATGGAGTTTTGGTTACAATATAATGTAAAGCTATCATTTCTGTACCTTGGCAATCAACATTTGTTTCAAAATCTTTGATTTAGTTTCTGCTAGCTGCCTTCTGTAATTGAAGATGGATTTAATTATACATTTTGTAACTTAGATCAGATGGGCTGTTTGTTTGCTATAGGATTTAATGGTGCTTTTGTGTCTAATATTTAGGAACGTTACATACAGAGGTGGTGGCTTTTCTTCAACTATAAAGATCTGCAGTTTTGTCTTGGAAATGTGGATGTTGGGATGAATGTAATGTCCTGTTTTCAAATAATTCTATTTGGTGGCCAGTGTTTCGTATATTGTCTATATAGCATTGCCTTGACTAGATATAGATGTATCAGGTTTTAAAAGCGCACAGATTTGTCTTCTACTCAGTGAACTCTCAATTCTTTCTTTCTTTCTTTCTTTTCCCACTTATCTATCTTTTCCCATCTGCATCGTTGTCTCTTAGAGATCTTCCCCAGATGAAACGTAAAATTTTTGTTGGATATGTTTGCTGGAAATACCTCCATGTGTTTTGAGAAGGATGTGCTTGTGATCCTGGGTTTGGGTGCTCTAAGTGTGAATCCAAGTGCTGAGGGGGGTGGGGGTGTGTAGTGGTAAGTGATCAGGAGTCCTCATTAATTTGCATAAGAGCTGTAGAAGTGCCTGTGAAGTTAGTGAAGTGCTATTGTTTGGGGAGAGTCCCGTCTGATTTTGTTTATAAACACTGGGCTGGTTGCCTAGAGGGAAAGGAGGTCACAGCACTGTCTGAGCCCTGACCTCTGAAAGGCCAGAGGGCGTCTGACTTTTCTTTCTCCCCCTTCCTCCTATCCCTTCTCCACTCCCTAATTCTTTCCTCCTCAGACCCTCTATAACTCCTCCCTTTTCCCCCATTCCTCACCTTACCTGTGCCTAACTTTGCATAATAATGACTGCCTCCCCACCCCCACCCCCCCCCCCAGCAACACTAGTAGAACCAGGTCAGAACCTCCAGGGGGGAAAAAAAAGGTAAAAGAGATTTGCTGCAAATAAAAACCAAAAAGGGACTTTAGTTAGAAAGAGAGAAACATACAGAAATATGGAAGGACAGATAGAGACCCGGGATTAAGATGGGGGCATTTTTATGACAAAAAAGACCACAAAGGAGATAAGAAGCAGGTTGGGGGAGGGGAGGGAGTCATCCAGCGACAGATTTAACTGCCCACAAATGCTACACACACATACACACTTAAAATGTCTTTCCTTTTTGAATTTCATTTCATCTGGCTCACCCTCACCATCAAAGAGAGTGTCCATTCTGGATGTTAGGTCATATTTTAACCTCCCGGCCCCCTCTTCCCCCGGCTTTGTGAGTTCTCAAGAAAAAGAAAAAAAAAAAAAAGACTTTTTTTCGTAGTAATGAAATTTGGCACTCTTCCACACTAATTCTTGAATTATTTCACTGTAAATATAATGTGTTTGTGACACCATCCCAAATAAGCCCTGCACTTTCCGATTCACTGACAACTTCACGTCTCCCCTTTGCACACACCCCCCCCACACACACACAGACACACACACCTCCCCACTCACAAAATGACAGACACTGGTATCAAGTTTAAGTGTGTTTTGGAAAGGAGTTGCTGAGTTAAAAAATGTTAGTTAACCGACTGCCTTTGTTAAATAGCCCCCGGGTGGAGAAGACCCAACAAAAAGAGGGAAGGAGGAGGGGGGCTGAGGATCTGAAAGTGTCTGCGGTGATATAAAGGGTTCCTAACGCTGAAATCTTGTAATACCTCGTTTCAAACTGAGCTCATCTATAGATCCCGGATGCGCGGTCAAAAGACTGGGAACCTTTTCCCCTTGGGCTGGGCTTGGTGTTGAGCTGGCGGGACAGGAGGGAGAGGGAGGTGGGGTATTTGTTACAGACTCGGTTGAGGGCAGGGCGGGGGTGGGGAGGGGGGTCCGGGAACAGACAGCGGGAGACTCCTTCCAGCGGCTGCAAAGCCCAGAGTGTCCGCGGCACAGATTTGGGGAATAAAATACGCCAAGGAAAAGTCGAGAAGTGGAAATTACCTTTTGTCTCAATATTAATTACTGCTTGCTTCCAACACTCAACACCTAACCAGCTGGTACCCCCTTTCTGGTTCTCCCCCCAACTCGGCGCTCGGCGCCCGGGAGTGGGCTCGGCCCGGCCCGGGGTCGCCCCTGCAAAGTGTGCAGGAGGGTGCAGGGAAAGTTGTCGGTGCGGCAGGGAAACCTCTGCTCCTTTCACTTTGAAATACAAAGTAGCCGAACGTTCCTTGAGGGCGGCGGCGGGTTCGCGCAGAGTTTAGGGACAGCAGAGTGGGGGCTGGCGGGGAGGGGGGGAGGCGGGGGGGGGGAGACGGGGTCAGAGGTGGACGGCAAGGGGTCCGCAGAGACCCGGGAGGAGCAGCTGGGCTTCCTGGAGCGAGGGGCCGAGGAGGAGGGCGCCAGGGGCCGGGGCGCAGCCGGGGCGAGCCGGGCAGATCGCGCCCTTGGCCCGGAGCGGCCCGCGGGCTGGGCTCGGGCTCGCCCGCCTCGCCGCGCCCCTGCCCGCGGCGCCGCGCTCCGCGCCCCCGGGCCCACCCCACGCAGACCTGCAGCCGCTTCTCCCCGGGACCCTCCTCGCGCGGGCGCGCTCCGAGGCCGAGCCCTGGAGGAGACTCTTGACTCCGCGCTAGTCCCTCTCTGCCCCATCCCCTCAGCCCATTAACCCCGACCCTCACCCCAGCTTCTCTTCTTAGGAAGGAGGTGAAAGAGGATGAGAGAGAGATGATTAAAAAGAACACACACAGGCGAGGAGTGGGAATACTCGCTGGCAGAGGGGGTTGCAAAAGTGGGCGCTCCTCTTACAAATCCTCCTTCCTTTTGTTTTCTTACTTAGAATTCAGTAACCGCTCCCCCCCAACACACACACACACACACACACACACACACACTTGAGAGAGAGAGAGAGAGATTTCCTAAGAAAAGAGAAGGGTGTATTTTCCAAGAAAAGAGAGGGATGGGGGGCGTAGAGGAGAAATAGCCTCCAAATTTTTAAAATGGTTTTCCTGATTTGACGTTTGGTGTTTTGACATTAATGACATTAATGTTATTGATGATGTTTCAGGGAGAAAAAAGGCAAAAGAAATAAAGGAGAACTTGAAAACGAAATGATCATCATTTCCCTATTCTTCCACGCCAGAAATAGACCCCTTTCTTCACCTGAGCCTGAAACAGACTTATTGTTCTCAGGTGTTTCCTTCATCATACGCATTTACCCGTCTGAAATCGCAGGAAATGGTTTTTCCATCAGTGAGCTTGTACATGGAGCCCTCTCCCGCAAAGGGCTTGATCTTTTCTGATTTGAACCTGAAAGTCTCCCTTGCCTTCATTTCCCCTCAGTCTTTTTAAAAGCCCCCACCCCCTTCCCCAACACACACCTCAACTAGTTTTTTAAAGCCAGAATTTTTGCTCTCTGGGGTGTTTGTCTGTAAACAGCAATGCTACATAAACACCTTCCTCACTTGCAAGTTACAGAGAATTAAAATTTTACCACCGTGGCCATGTATGTTTCTTAAAGCACATGCATAAACTCAGCTGAGGTGCAATCAGACAGTTAGCACACCATTGATACCATTACCCTGTGAAGACAAGACTGTAAACAAAGTAACTTAAAAATCTTGGAAAGCCATACACTTTGAGCAAATTTCTTCCCAAACAAGTTTAAAACAGAATGGAGTCTTTGGAGAGGTAGATGATTCTCTTTCTGTTAACACTTAGTAGCCCTGGTTTATACTATACTAGTACATACATTGACTTCAGATTCCTAAGGTGGTGATTTGCTTTCTTATTTTTTTTCCCCCTCTTAATAAAGACCATATCTAGGTTTTTATTCTCTACTCCAAGCCTTTGGACTTTCATTGTAACCTTAGCCAGCTGCTGTGGGCAACCAGCTTTTCTGATTTGGGCCTAGGTCTGCTCTTTTGAGGACTATGCTATTATCCTCCCAGGTGTTTTGTTTGGTTTTTAATGCCATTTACATCAGTTTTAGGATTTTCCAAATGTTCCCCGATAACGAAATGTTTCAGGCCCAGAAAGATGCGTGTTTGCAGCCTCTGCTGTTCTTAGTGCTTGTGCGATAAACCTTTTTGTTGGTATTTGGTAGATTTGGTGCTTAAGGCCTAAGACATGGTTTTGAAACAGATCCTGGCGATCCAGAACTTCAAAGACCTGTCAACTCAAAAGCAGCTGACGCCTTACCTGTCCAGGAAGCTGGACATTGCAAGTATTTCCTGTTTTTAGCTTGTTTGGTTTGTGCTTTCACCTTCTCTGTAGAATCCCTATTTTTGAAATATTACATAGATGGTGTCTACTTGTGACCTGTGGTGTAGCAGTGTATCGAGATGCTATCTGAGTAGCAAGTGATTATATATATATATATATATATATATATATATATATTCCATATTCAGATATTCAGTAGGGGGTATTTAAAAGTATGTCTATTCCTAGTTTTAGTTAATTATCTTTTAATGAAAGTGTCACTCATATTCACATCTGTAATATTGGAAAGAGATAATTAGATTTTCAAATGAGAATCAGCCACCTTAAATTTTGCACCAGAAAATACCAAGTATATTTCATTCTAATGAGATCTGTAGTGGGGTTTTAAAATTCATCATAATGTGCTTCAAGAAAGATAATTCAACAGACTTGCAAGATGAAAGGGTTTTTTTTTTTCCCTTCCCTAAGTCTTCTTAAAGCTATTACACTGAACTTATGCAATTCTGATAAAATATTCAAAAATATTACATAAAGGCCAGAACCATATCCCCACTATCACCCTTGCGCCTATCACTTAGTCTCATTTGAAAGTTTACTTTGACTCAACTAGCCACTTCCACCTTCCCTGCCCTGGGTTTTCTCTCCTGCGGGTGCAAGCGAAGGATACGGTGTTTCCATAGGTGCCTGTGAACCCAGAGTGCAAGCCTCCCTTCCTTCCGAAATAGGCTGGGCCCCAGCGGTGTTTGCACACTGCCAGGCACCCTTTATTTACATACATCTGCATATTCGCTCAGGCCCCCGCATTTGCCCCTTAAAATGCGTTCTTGTACACAACAGAATAAATCAGGCAGAGGACAAACTCTTCACTACTCCAACTTGGATTTCTTCTTAAAGCTCCCTTGGTAAACAAATCCCTGGTCCGATAATAATGACTTTGCTTCATTAAAATTACAAAAAAAAAAAAAAAATCCGACTGGTTAAAGGGCATTGCTTTGCTGGTATTTATGTTTTATTTTCTCTCCCTTTTTGCTGAGAGGGGGGGAGAGAGAGGGGAGAGAGAGAGAGAGAGAGAGAGAGAGAGTGTGTGTGTGTGTGTGTGTGCGTGTGTGTGTGTGTGTGTGTCTAATGAAGTTTGGGAGTCGCGCGCGCAGGGGCGCGTGGGGTGCGAGCCCCGGAGATCCCCATCCCCTGCCCGCGCCGCGGTCGCAGCGTCCCGGGCTCCCGCCGCAGCGCTCCGAGCCCTGCAAGCCGCGAGGCTCCCGGGCTGCTCCGAGTCCGGGCTGCGCGTCATTTGCAGTCTGGGGAATGTTGATCACCTCACTAATTACACCTCTCTCTCCCCCCTCTCCCTCTCCCTCTCCCTCACTCTCCTCTCTCATTCCCAGAGTGCATATCGGGAATAGACACACAAAGACATGCGCACTCAACTTAATCAGCCATTTTTTTAAACAGGGCTAAAACGATAATAATTAGCAGAATAAAGACATATCGGATTTTCATTTCCTTTCCTCCTTTTCCCAACCCCTTCACAACCAAACAGCGAGACCGCGGTCGGCACATGCTTTAACTCCTCCCGGACCCCCGAGGACCGCTCCATGCCCCCCACTTTCTGCTTCAGCGTTTTTATTTTCACCCAATAAAGTTCGAGGATTATTTTTTTATTTTTTTTTTAATTTTTTAATTTTTTTTTTTTTAATGAAACCCTCTCGTGTTACTTGGATGTGATCAGCTGTAAGTAAAATAAAAAGCAAAACAAAACAAAACAAAAAAAAAGAGGCGAAGATCGAGTAGGAACTGCAGGGGAAATGGAAAGTAAGTTTTTTCTTTAACTTTTATTGAGTAGTTTGTGTTAAATTTAGGTCGAGTATCGATTATCTTTCCAGCCTGATCTTGCACAATCTTTGATATTTCGCTCCCTCTCTCTCCCTCTCCGCCTCTCTCCCTCTCTGCCCCTAGCTCGCTCGCTCTCGCTCGCTCTCGCACACATCCCCTCATCCCGACCATCCCTTCCGCTCTGCCCCCCTTTTCTATCTCTTTCCCCCCTTTTTTGGCTCAAGGATTTGCTCCGCTGAAAGAGGGAGGGGGCACCGAGGGACCTGATTTTCCACTTTCTTGCTGGTGGTGGTGGTGGGGGGGGGACCGCGTTTGGAGGGGAGGGGGGGTGCATTTAACTTTTGGATTAAGTGGCGGCTGCTCCACGTTCGGCCGAGCGGTTTTCTCTCCTTTTTCCTGTCTTTTCGGGTCCTGTCTCCGCCGCCAGCCTGCGGCGTCCCCGCGGCGCCGGGGAAGCTGTCAGCCCCGCAGCGGCGCGGGCGCTGCCAGGGGTCCCCGCGCGCCCCGCGCCCCCGCAGCCCGGCCGGGATGAGCCTTCCTCGGCGCTCATCCTCGGAAAGTTTGGACGCTGGTCCGTGGGGCTTGAAGCCCCCCCTCCTCTCTGTCTGCTGTTTTACACCCTCCCCCCCATCCTCCGTTATCCAGCCTCGTTTTTCTTCCTCCCCTGCCCGCCCCCACCCTTCCCTCTCGCAAGTCCCCCGAAGGGCGCTCGGGGCGCGGGGCTGGCGGAGGACCGGGGGGTCCGCACGCCCGGGGCCGGGGGCTCCCGGGGGCTCCCGGAGGCTCCCGGGGGCTCCCGGAGGCCCGGGCGCGAGCGGGGGCTGGGGCTGGGGCTGGGGCTGGGGCTGGGGCTGGGGCTGGGGCTGCAGGTAGGCGGCGGCGGCCGGAGCGGCGGCGCGGACCGGGGCGCCGGCGAGCCGAGGCAGGTCCGTTAGGAGGCGGGGGCGCCGGGCCTCGGGGCCGCGGACCCGGCGGCGGCGGCAGCCCCAGCCCCGGCCCCAGCCCCGGCCCCAGCCCCGGCCCCGCGCTCCGGCCGCCGGAGGACGGATGCCAGCCGCTCGGGGTCAAGAATCTTCCCTTTCCTTTGGCAGAGGGCAAAGAGGGTGCGTGTGCGTGTGCGTGTGCGTGTGCGTGTGTGTGCTGGGGGGCTGTGGCCGGCTGTGAGAACTGATTTATCCCCTGCCCCCTCCCCAAAGAGGCTCCCTGGCTGCGGACGAACTTCACCTTCCTCGCCTCCCTCCGCATCAAGTGCGCCTCCCGGCCGGGAGCAGCGCAGGGGAGAGGGGCTGGAATGCGTCGGGTCTCGCCTTCCTGCTACTTCTAGTTCACTCCCTCCTCCCCCCTTCTTTCAGCTCTTTCCTATCAGAAAAAAAAAAAAAATTTTTTTTTTTGATAATGATAATAATAATAATAAAATGTCTCATGGAATTGTATAAAGTTTCTGTGCCGATGCCCAAGTTGCTGAGGGCTCCCCATCCTGGCCCCTTCCCCCACGGAAGCCGGTGCACTGGTGTGTATTTCTTTTGTTACCTGTGATCCGGGCGGGGGGCTCCTTTGGCGGCTCGGGCTGGGGTCCGGCCCAGAGAGGAGGCTCCAGCGGGCGCCTCTGGCCGCGACTCCTCACTTCCGCGCGGTTCTGGTGAGATCTTAGCTACCGTTCGGTGAGACACCCTCCTTGTAGGTACCAAAGGTTCAGATCGCAAACACGGACCCCCCCCACCCCGACCCCTACACACACACATACACACTCGCACTCCACACGCACTCAGGCACACATTCGCCCCACGCCCCCCCACCTCCAGCCCCCACCTTGCCTTTCCCCTCCCCCCTTCCCAAAAAAGCACATACACAACAACAACAACCCCCCCCCCCCAAACCAAACAAAAACCCAAAGACAAGTTCACTGGCGGAAGATGGTGGATTGACACTGACTCAGACAGAGGCAGGTTCACCAGGAAATCTGGCGGTCCCGATTTCTGACAGTTGCATTTCCTCTCCTTGAGTCCTTCCCCCCCCCTTTTTTAATAACTCTGTTCCATGTTTAATCAAGGATCATGTAGATGGCAAAAGGAGAGACAGAGAGAGGAGAGAGAGGAGAGAGGAAGAGAGAGAGAGAGAGAGAGAGGAGAGAGAGAGACAAGAGACAGAAGGAGGGTTCTTTTTTTTTTTTTTTTTTTTTTTTTATTGTGTTCTCCTGGATTTTCAGTGGCTTGATCCCTATAAACGTGGAGTGGTTAAAGCTCATATGTAGTATTATATTTTTAGTTGGGTGGATGGATGGAAGAGTCAGGGAGAGGCTGCGGCTGCCGCTGCCTTTTCGGGTGTTGCTTAGATTAAGGCTGAGACTTGGCTGCGATTGGGACGCGACAGTGACACGGGCATCGATCGCTTCCATTGAGAGCAATGCAAAAACACAGCCCGGGTATGTAACACTCTCGGTGCCATCAACATTTGTTTTACTTTATATTTACTGGCAAAACTGACAGAGCAAGCTCAGACTTTCTTTCTTTTCTTTCTTTCTTTTTTCCCCTCTTTTCTCTTTTCTAACTGAAGAATAAAAAAACAATTGTGTATAGAAGTTGTTGGAGATGATGGCTTAAATACAACAGAAAGGAGATATTTGGAATTATTTCACTATCTCTGTGACTGATTGTGTTTTAGAGTTTTTCTTCTCCACAGAGGAGCATATTACAGAAAATGAAGGTTTTTCTTTTTTCCTTCCTCTTCTTAAAAAAAGAAAATCCTTAAGGGAATATTTGATAGTTTTCAGTGTTTGCGGTTTCAATCAGCAGGAAGGCACACAAAAATAAAAGATGGCTAGCCAGCTGTTTTAACCTCTTGCACCTGGCTTCAGTGTGGGGATCATAAGGTTTATATAGTTATTTTTTTTAATGGTTTTAATATTTATGGCATAAACTGGGGAAAGAGCATCACTGTGTATTTATTCAATAGCTGGTTGCTTTTGGATTTAAAAAAGTAAACTCATATTTAAGTGTTTTCATTTTTATGGCAATGAAGATAGAGCCAATGAAATATGAGGGAAATACCATAAATCTGAAAAGTGAAATGTACCTAAGGAACAAAGAAAGGTCAGGTAAACCAGCTGTGTAAGTCAAAGCAATAGCACCAACTGTGGGGTTAGGACAGGGAGAGTGGGCTGTGGGTCTAGGAAGTGAAAGTTGCCACTAAAAGTTAAAAATGAAGGAAACATGTTCAGCTCTATTGTAATCTTTAGCAGTTTTTAGCAGATGAGCCCAAGTCTGTTCATTAATTTTGAGCTAGTTGGATTATTTTTAAAGATGCTGCACCAGCAAAGGAAAGCATAAAGGATGCTGAGAAAATCGCTGTTTAATATTGCAGAATTTACTGCTTTCATTCTGACCATGAGCCTAAATTTACACAATGAAATTTGATTATCTCTAATAACAATATTAGATCCTCCACTGGATGGATGAGAATTGAGGTGGTTTTGTTGATTGCAAGGGTTTAATGTTGCATTTCAGAATCTGATGTGGTTTGGCCTCCCTTCCATTAACTGGAAAACCCCTGAGGTTTTACAATTATTTCTTAAAGATAATACATTTAAGATTGCATTGGTAGGCTGAAGAAAAGTCATAAAGGCAAGAAGGGAAGCCCTTAATAACTCTTGAGATTCAGACATGTTCAGCAGTTAGATTGGCTCTGACTTCACCAAGGGTCGACAATGTGTCATTTCCACGAAGCCAAATTGCCCTCTGCCTATATGATATTAATGTGCAAATCAATATTTCAGGGATTAAATTTCCCTTCTTCATTTTTTATGGTTTCTACCTCAATAAGTCTCAAGTCTATTAGAAGAGGCTGGATGATTTAAAATCTTTCACTGCAGAATGGCTTGTCGTAGTCTTGTTTCACAGACCATTTTAGGATTTTTGTTATAAAGACTAAGGGCATCCTAAAGAAGTTGTGAGGGAGTATAGAGGCATGCTCAATAGCATAAAGCCCTTGTTCGATTAAGAGCTAAGAGGTATTGGAAATATAATATATATGTTTATGCAACACACACACACATTCTGCTGCTTTAAAAATATTATGTTAATCACCTATTGATTTATTTCAAAATCAATCGAAGTTCCTTTCTTATTAGTGATTTGTTCAGCATTCTTGAGGACTATGTTAATTTCCTTAAAGAGTCTGCATGAATTGGCTTGGTGTGAAAGTATTTGGGAGGGCATTTTCATTTAGCAGTATTTTCCTAAGAAATATTTCTAGAAACCATTGTTTGTAAGAGTAATAATCAAGTGTTGTCATCTGCATACGTTGTTGTCATAGCTATCATTGCATTTTGTGGCTGAATGATTTAGCTGATATCTGTTAAAGGAGGCCTTCTCCAATTCATTTTACACTTATTTCTAGTACTTGGTAGGCACAATGTTTCTTTTAACTCTCTTGGAGAAACACATTTGTAAAAGAAAATATGTGATTTGATTGGAAATAATACAAAGCAGAAATTTGGGAGGTCAAAATAAAAGATTGTGACTTTATCACATAATCTTGGGAAGGCCTACTGTCTATCATTTGGTGGTGGTTTATAGTCTAAAACCATCTGGACCAAGTTCCGCACAGCTGCACGAATTTCATATGTGATAGAACATTTTTTCCATTCAGTGTGAAATGTTCCTTCCTAAAAAACGTACACCAGACTCGCTTAATTTAGTCTGTTAAAAGAAATGCACATGAAAAAGGACAAAAGGCTCTTTAATCTCTGCAAGCTGTTTGTTTTTCTTCAAGATTCCTGTCTGTTTGGGTTTGAAAAGTCATGTTTATTGAGGGGATGATTCTGAGGTGTGACATTAAAATAATATATGATTTTTGGACTGGTGGCCACGCTCCTGCTTAATTTGCAGAACTACTTTTTATGCCTGTCAAAACATAGAGTTAATCTATCCTTATTTACAATTAATCTCAATAAAATTAATCTTAACTATGCTTTATTCAGTGGCTTAAAATATCTAATTATATTCAATTAACTGCTGTCATAGTAATTAACATTGCTTAATTGCCTCTGCATATATTTATGTAAAGCTCATTAGGTGCTGATGCTCCCTTTTCCTTTTCTACTTGCTATTTTTGCTGTTGTCAAACCATTTTCATCTCCCAAGGTTCCACAATGTCAGTGAGAGCAAATTCTTAACATTTTCTTGAAATGAATGTTATTGCTTTTCTATGAGAAGATATTCGTTATAAGTCTTTAAAGACTAATCCAACCACCACCACCCCCCCCCCCCCCACCCTGGGCCTTTTCCCTCATCCCTAGTCCCCACCACAATCACAAAATATTTTCTGTCATTGTTGCTAGAAATATGAGAAGCCAGGTTAAGCTTTGTGTTTATAAATGAGGAACCTTTCTGTGTCTGCCTAGGGGCTGTACCCACAGGCAGAGTTTTTATCCTCTAAGACCATTCTAAGGGTTAAAGACTTGGCCAAGGTTCAAACTGAAAAGCGCCCAGGGAAAGTGCATGTGAATATGTACAAGTTTCATGTAATTAGTGCTTAATTATATTAACATATGCAAATTGTCAACTTAGGAGCTTGTTGAGCTGGCAAAGATCAGCTAGGCACAATTGCTGTATTGTTCTGAAACAATAATGGATTTCAAGTTGGATTGTGGAAACACATAACTAGCTATCTAATTTAACTCATACCATGGTGAAATTTCATTAGTCTCCATGGAGACTGGTTTAATTGTGCTGACTAATGTTCTGGGCTGCAGAATGTCCTAAAAAGAAAGCGTTGTTTGCCTAATCCACCTTACAATGACACTTGTTTGTACATGTTTCCCTTGTGTGAGAATTTGCATATGCAAATAAATAGTTTCTCTGCCCCATTTGTCATGGCTGTTCATTACCCATGAAGAGGACATTGTTACTAGGCTGTTACTGAGTCTCCCAAGACAGGATAGTGTCAACCAGTCCAACTACATTCTTTCATAATTTGTTTCTGATTAATAGACCAGAGTGAGTCTCAGTCTCTTTGGGCATCTGCAAAGGGAAGGTCAGTTCTGTCACAGAAAAGAGTTTCTGCAGTATACTGGGGGGACTTTTTCTCCTTATGATCATTCTCCTTTTTCCATTCATTGGTTAACACCATCATATTTAAAATAATGTATTCTTGTCCTAAGAATGCCTCTACTAATAATCTCTAGTTTCCTAAAGCAAAAAGATAGGAAAAGAAAGGAGATTCTGTTATTGGAATATTAATCCTGTTTTTGACAGAAAGGTAAACTGATATAATTGCTTTTCAGTTGAAGGAATGGGGGTTTATACAAGTGTGAAAGCATCGGAAAAGGATTAGCATTTTTTTGCATAATGAAAAGCTCTGTTGAATAGGGTTCTGAATGGCTGACTGAATGACTAAGATGAAAGGAAGATGAAAATGCAGGCCCCTCTTTCTTTATGCCTATGCTCTGCTCTCTCTAAAGTTATGTTTGTCCAAGACTTGAGAAAACAAGCAGGGGCTCAGATTTCAGCAACTTATAAGATGCCCTGAGTTTTCATCATCACTGGGAAGTAATATGTATGACAATAGTGCAGCTAGAGGATGATAAACAGAGGCTTGTACGTAGAAGAGTATTCAGAAACATGCTAGGCTAGCCAAATATTGACTATTGAGTATCGAGAATTCCCAGCACTTTGCTGTCAAAAACAGTTATTTCAGAGGAGGCCAAGAGTATGGTGTGGATATTTAATTTAGTTAACGATGGAAATATATGGTGTTCCTCCTCCGCCCTCCCCCATAGGCTATAAATAGTTGTCTCAGTTGGTAGAGCACCTCATTTGGGAAAGAGTTGTGTATCCTGACTTTTGGCAATGTTAAGTGTGCTAAGTGGCCCATCAGCTTTTGTGGTCGGGAGGGGTTAGTAGAAGAGGATACAGTTATTTTCTTAGGATTTAATTCATCTTCATGTTGCTTTGTACGTATACTGTGCATTTCATTTCGAGATAAGTCTTTTTAAAAGTGTCTGAGGGTTGTATGTTCATTTTTGGAGACAGTGTCAGTAAGGTTTTCTCTTGTCACTAGTTAGAGCTGTATATCAGTTGACAACATGGTCAGGGCTCTTAATGATGTTTCTTCAACCATAATTAGGGCAGTTAAAATACCATAAGTGTTAAGACACTTCGAAAAGTGGGAATTGATTCTTTTGTACATATGTAAATGAAATGCAGTGTGGATAATTATTTATATGTATAGGTTTTAAACATCCTCTTTCCGGTTTTGGGTCACAACAGATGAGCCATTGAAGGCTGCCCCAGAGCAGGACTGAAAGATTCCACCAGATATTAACCTAACTTGTTTTGTTTCTAGAGTGTAGAACTTCTGTTTGCCTCATCACTTTCGCAGTTCAGTTGCTGAGGTACTGTTAAGAACGGTTACTTGGAAACTTGGGAAATCAGAAGTGTTTTCACGTAAATTAAAGTATAAGGGTTGCCTCTTGAGTACAGAATATTGTAAAGGAAAAGTGTTTGATCTTTGTTATATAAAGTCACCAAAATTCTTTACTGGAGTCCTTTTAAAAATTTGTCAAGAAATTCTGGATTGTTTCAGAAACTTTTATGGTTAACTTTATGATACGCTTGCAAAAAGTCTTAAAAGAACAAAAAAAAAATCCACATGGAGGCTGTTTTACATGCAGAAGGGCTTATTAAGGTATTTCCATAAGAAAAATGTGTTAATTTAAAAAATAAATTCATTTATATTTTAAGACATTGTTAACCAAGCACCATGTGTTGTAACTGGCAGCTTTCCAGCCACCATGGAAGTGGATCACACATGGGTTAATAGTAGCTTATGTGATGTCTGCATTCTTAGGAAATGGGCAAAAGCCCAGGGTATTCTGATATCAAGATTTTAGGAATCAGACAGAAAGCAGAATATATGTTTATATGTGAACAGATGGACACATGTGAGAACTAAAAGTGCACAATTTCTCTTGGCACTTGTTTTAGTTATCCCTGATGATATAACCAAGATCTCAGTGCATTCGCAGTCTTTGATGGCTAAGGACGAAATGGTCTTTTAATGAGGGCTCAATGGCATTATTTTCTTGCATAAGGATTGTGCCCCTGTGATCTTACTGGATTTGATGTTCTGTTAATTCCCTAGATTCAGAGGTTCACAAGTTGCTTGGAAAGTTTGATATGGTTTCACGTTTGACATACAATCTTCGGTCCAGGAATGGCTGCTCCTCCCTCCCCTCCCCTCAAAGGTTTGTGAGTGAAAAAAAAAAAATTTTGCCATTTTCAGGCATTTTTGAAGATACGCACACAACTTAAATATGGCTTTGACACCAAAGTCCTATTTGGCAAGTAACTTATCTCTGATATAATTAGCCATTTGAACATTCTAGAGATTGAAAAAATAAACAACATTTAAGAATTTGGGTGGCTTGACTTGGTTAATATGTCATAATGCCCTAATGGTCCAAGACAAGTCCTGAGTAGGTGTTTTAGTCATTCAGGTCAGGAGTTCGCACGCCAGCATCATGGATTTCGATGATTGATAATTTCTCATGTTTGCTTGTCCTGGGGATATGACAGTGCACAGTTGATAATTTCTGAATGGTACCCTATAGCACATACCTCTAAAGGCAAAGTTTATAGGTTCCATTGTATTCTAGCTATAAAAACAGAAAGCGTTCTGCAAGTATTTACTCAGATCTAAATCATTTTAACCAGGGAAAATTGACTTTTGGGTTAAAATATGCATTTTATAACTGTCCATAAAATTCTTTTCCTTCACTGTAAAGAAGAAAGGAAATCCATAGCTTTAACAATATTTAAAATACAAAAACATATGAGCTAGTGTGTGCCACCTGGTTGTACTATTAAAAACAAAACAAAACAAAAGTTTGTAAGAGAGAGGTTTATGGAGAATCTTAAAATTCGTCTGCTTGGAAAAGTAAATTGAAGAAGCCCAAACATTTCCCAAAGTACCTTAATTAAATCTGAAAGGCTTTGTTAATGTGGATTCTCTAAGATACAATTCTTAGTACGTTTTTTTTTCCCCCCATACTGTTAGGAATAGTGCAAGTAAAACTTAAAGTTTTTCTGAGCCCACTCCTTAATTGAGAACGAGTCATCTCTTTTGGCTTAGTACATCCATGCTAGGAGTGTGTATAAAGACACGTACACACACACCGACCCTCTTTCCGTGTTAGTATCTCTCTTTCCTTTCTAGATGTATTCATAGGGGTAGCCTGTGAAATTTTCCCTCTGTAGACTAAATTCCTTTCATTTTCTAAGAACTGGCCAACATCATCATCACAAGAAAGAGCAGGTAGGTTTGTAAGGCAAACTATCAACATGCAAAAGCCTGAGAATACCCTTGAGTTAATTCAGTTCAGCCAGTTCATTATAAAATATGAGATATTGAATTCAGGAGAAGTCATCGTTGAGTAACTAAGCAAGTTAGGAAAATGTCAGGACAAAACTCAGATATCCCAACTCTAGGACCAATGGTCACACAACTATATTGGCTGCTTTGAAAAAAGGTTTGTTACCTAACTGAGTATGGTGGTAGAAATACAGAAGAAAAGGAAAATGTGCAGTGGTAATCCAACGGTGATACTGTTTCTTCTAAGAGATGGATTTCTCTGTGACAAAAAGAAGACAAGTACAATCTGAATGGCATCTTACCACTGTGGAAATAATAATAATAATAAGCATAATTTTGGGTCAATTAAGAGGTCAGACTATGCTTTGAATGGTCAAGAAGAGTTTATGGTTCATAAAAGTACTACTGATGATCTCAGTGAGTTAAAATGTATTCTTAATAATCAAGAACATGGTGTTATGAAGAATAAGATTTCTATTCTATGTAGGGAAAGTAAATGAAGACAATGCTGTGATATTGTAAAGGCAGCATAGTGCACAGAAAGCATGACACAGTAAAAAACAGACATTCTTTTGATTCTGTCTACTTTGGATTCCTTTTCATTTTATTGTATTATATTTTTTTTACATTCACAGACAGGAACAGAAATTTACTGACTCCCAAATTCTCTGAGAAGTTCTTATATACAAAATAGAAAGATTCAGTATGGTGTTTCTAATTCAAGTATGTGACTGTTGACTGCATTTTTAAGGGCTTGGGTTCCTTTTTAATTGAATTTAACTTAGGCTTTAGATTTTTGAAAATCTACTCTATTTTTGACAACTCAGTGACCAGTAGAAATTGTGTTAGAGCTACTAGACACCTGAATTAAATTCTTATTATGGGTGATGTTATCCAAATGATTTAATCTTTGTAAGCTTCAACTTCCTCATTTGTATCTTAAAGTTGCTGTAGAGATTACATTAACACTAAAGTGTTGCAAACATTAAAATAAGTAAATGTGACAGGGTCTGATACCTCATGTTCCCCTTTTCTTCATTTTCAATAGTTGGTTTTACTGTAATGCTCAACCAAAGAACATTTGATAAATCAAGTCTACATAGCTCTTTTGAGTAGGGATGCCCCTCTTTCTTAGAACAGAAAGAGAAATTAAGAAACAGGTTTGCATAAAAGGTGTATTCTTATTGACAGATACCTAGATGGCATCTACATGGATAGTCCCCCACCTCATTATCTGCCACTTCATCATCATAAGTTGTTTTGGTTTCGAGGGCTTTTAGATGTTTAATGCATTTCTGGGTCTTTTCCTAAGAAGCAAATTAGAACAGGAACCGTTTTTAAATAATTCAGACCTTAGTCTATCTACATGAACTCAAGATTCCAGACTGTCCATTATATGCAATCATAGAAGATACCACAATGCTTAGTTCAGTCTTGTTGACCCAGCTTGTTTGAAAGCCTTAGAATTAGAGGATTTCCCAAACTGGATTAGATGCCATAGAAATACCTTTCCATATTTTTTGCATTATGATCTTTTGATGTGCAACAAAAATAGTACAGATACTATTATATGGTACCCTGTCGATCAAGATTTATACCAACTTAGAGAAGAGATTCAGTTATAAATAATCCAGTAATACTATACAACCTTTAAGTTTTCTTGAAAGATTTTATAGCCAACTTATGAGACTCTTGGTTTATCTCTTGGAGAAAATCACAATCCTTTATCTTTTTATAATAATGCATTATTCATTGGAGGAGAACTCAGGTTCAAAGATGATAAGATTCATGACAAGGGTTAATAAATTTATAATACAATTTTTGGACTATCTAGCAATAAAAACCCATTTCTATTATGGATTTTCTTTTTTAAATTCATAATAATTTCCCCTTGTGATACGTGTAAGATGCACATTTGAAATTATTGTTTGCATTTTTACTGGGAAATATAAGTATACTTGGATTGTAAACTTCCAGCTTTGAGTTTGATTTTTGCTTAACATGTGTGGCTCATGATCTTTGTTAAAATTTTTCTTAAAAACAAAAGTGTATGTCTTGCCTATGCTCTGGTCATTTATGAGTGGCCCTGGACTTGACAATTCACTTGAAATACATTAATATAGAGCTAAACATTTATTGAATACAGATAGGATAATGGTATATTTCACCGGCAGAAAAACAATTAGCATCTTAGCATTTTTCATGATGCTTGTTTAAGTGCTTCTTCAAATAAATTTCAGCCTCCATGAGGGCAGCAACCATATCTGTTTAATCACTGTATTGTGACAGATATAATTGGCAAATCTTTGGTGCTCAATGAAATACCTATTGAATGAAGGAAAAAAATGAATAATAGTTAAAAATATAAATAGAAAATTTCAGTTTACTGTTCTACTGGAATCTGCCTCTCTTCTTGAAATCTAGATACTGAAAAGAAATATACAACCTTAAAAACATCTGGGCTTGTCTTGGAAAACTCCATAGGGAAAACTATCTTCTGCGCAATCTAAATGGGTTTTTATATTAGAACCATAGATTGCTGTAGTCAGAAGGGATACAGCATAATCTTTTCGTTTAACCCATAAGGAAACTGAAGCTCAGAAATTCCTGGGAAATATCACATAACTTCAGAGCCTAGCTGATCAGACCTAATGTGTATGTGCCCTTCAGCAAATTATTTAGCATTTTTCACCTTAGTTGGCTTAGCTGCTCCCATATCCAGAAATTCTGTAATATTAACGTGAGAATAATTTCTGTAATGCTACAGATTTTTTCATTTGTGCAATTGTTCCAAGCAAAGGAAGATTTTTCGGTTGGTACAATTTCTAAGATGACCACAGCACAAGCTGACTTGCCTGGGATTGTAAAGTTAAGCTGCTCAAGATAGACAAGAATTGCTTGAAGGGTGAAAACTTGCAGGAAAAATGGGGTGGGTCATTTAGTTCTTGAAATGAAGCAGGGTGCAGATTAGGAATCATTATGGTTTGCCAGAAGTCGCTGGTCATAGAAGCCTGTTTAAGTGCTCACTGTCAACAAGGAAATCATGGGCAGTACTTACAGTGGCTCACCTCTGATTTATTCATAAACCTCACACGAGCACTTGGCTTTGTTCTTGCTCTAGTAAGGGGGACTGATGCCAATAAGAACAGGAATAAAGAGCTCCTTGCATGGTCCAAGAGTGAATAGCACTTTACCTCAAAGCCTGACCTCCTTTCCTGAGGTCTGTTATGCTACAGTTGACTCTGATTGGCTGTGTGTTCGCAGATGAAATGAGAGAAGAGGTTATAACAAGTATCTACTCTGTAAACTCCATAGTATACATAACAAGAACTACATAACTGGAACTTGGGTTCTAACTTAACCTAAAGGTTGTGATATTTATGCTAAATGGAAAAGCTTCCTTTTCCCTTCTCCTTTGAAGCTTGAAAAGTTTTACATTTAATAATGGTTGGAAAAATACTGCTTCCTTCTAATTGAAGAATAACAATGATCTGGAAGTAAAGTGGGTTTTGACAATCCCTTTCTCCATTAAAATGATTTTAGAGAGACTTAATAATATAGGAAATTAAGGGTTCAGGAATAAAATATGTACTACTACACTGAGATAAAAACAAAAAAAGGGGGGGGGGACTTGCCGATTGATTAGCCATATTTATCTGAGATTCTTTATTTGTGCCACTTCACAAATTACACTCTGTTCCAGCCGCCCATGTCGAAGAGAAGGGACCTTTAAGAGACAGTCAGCTGGCTGGTTTGCACTGGGGCAGAGGTTGAGTAGAGTTACTTAAATCCCCAGAGCAACATTTAGTTAATGCTAGTCTTCACCACCACCCCCCCATCCTATCCACTTTGGCTTCTCTTTTTTTTCCTTTTGATGAAGTTGGTCTCTTACTACTTAAAGTGCAGATATTTACACAAAAATTTCCTCAGATTTTCACAACACATTAACCCAGAAGAGCCATATTAGGAGATGGTGATGAGAGTTAATGATATATCTTTAGATAAAGCCATCCTCCCATGCAATCACATCAGAGTCATCAGCTCATTTGTCATGGCTGAAGTGAAAATGTCAGGACCAATGAGTGTATGAGTGCTGAAGGGGGCGAAAGGGCTTTTGGAGAGAGACATTTTTGTGCTGGGAGTTAGCCATGGCTTAGATTTAGCTCCAGGGAAATATTGGGATTAGCCAGCACTGTGTACAAATCCTTAGCATAACAGAATTAGTTGGGAAGGTGGAGAGGCGGGGTCATGAGGATGGGTGCATTTCTAGAGTTGTGCTCTAGGATGCAGGCCAGAAACTATGGAAAAGAATGAAGTGACTTATTAAAAATTGTTTTAAGGGATGTGGTATATGCAGGCTCATTGATTTCAGCAAGGTTGAAGGCATAGATTTGAATGGCATCAAGGGAAGACCTGCAGTAACATGCACTAAATATATATATATATATGGCGTTTGTTTGAATTTGGTTGCATTAAGAAATAATTTAGATCTAACATCTAAAAGCCTTTTGGGGGAGATAATATTTGAGTACAGAAAGGTAAGGTTCAGACATAAAGTACTTTTGATAGTATTTTAGAGTGGAAGTTAATACTTAATTTAAATAACAGTAATGATAGTGAAATACTTGTTGCATTGTTGAATTTATACAAGACTAGGAAGCTAAACTTTCTTTACACAAACTTCATTCTGAAACTTTAATTGAAAAGTAACTTATTTTCTTTAGTTACAGAAGTTCTTATCTTTGATAGACCAATACAGCAGATTTATTTCATTTTGAATCCAGTGAACTGTTCTCTTTCAGATAATGTACCCATACAACCTTTTCTTGTTTAATTCTATTGATTTACAGTGTTAAAGTGAAATAATCTGATACCTGTTTCCTGCCCTTTGAGTATTTGTCGTCAAAGAAGCTGATTAGTTTTTTCCCCCAGCTCTTTAGCTGTTTTAAATGTATAATTATCATTGCATGTCATTTGATAGCTGCACTAATTGCTGCCAACTATTGTCTGTTTGCACTTAATGCTGAAACCTGATCAACATCCTGCTTTGGTTGATGTTTGGTGGTAAACTTTAATTAACTCTTATTGCATTGAAGAAGAGTTCAGGCTTGGTGCTAACTAATCATTTACCTTCATTATGTCCTGACAGCTCCACTTGTTCTTGGTCCTAATAGATACACCAGTCAGTAAATAAACCTGCAAACCTCATGCCTTATAGTTGCTCCACACTGGTATTTTGCTACTTAAAGTATAAGATAATTGGGCTCAGATAATTATTTAGTTAGTTTAGTATCTCTAGTTCTGCAGACACTAATCTTAATTGCCTCTTTCATGCTGGACAATTTCATTTTAATAGAAACTGTAGATTTGAGATAACATTATTCCTTCAACATGGTTCCTATGAACATGCATCTTTTGAATCAATACAATTAAGCTTGTCTCCTGTTGGAATTCTTGTCATTATTTTTCCTGAAATACTTTTCCTGTAATGATATTGAAGTTAAAGTAATCAGGTTACCAGCAGATCATGTAAAATTCAACTCAAAATTGCTGGCTGCTTGATTTTAATTTGTCTGACATCAAGTTTGTTTGAAAAGGGATAATATGTGGGTAAACCAAGGAGCTTATAATTATGGTTGACGTTTGTTTGTTTATAATGAAATCTAATTAAAGTTCATACATTTAAAACACAAAAGTTAATTACTGAATTGCTCACTTCACTTATGGACAGCAGTCAAATTAACTTTCAGGCCAAACACACACACACACACACACACACACACACACACACACACAAACAAACAAAGGGCTCTTCATAACAGAAATAAAATAACCAACTAATCTTAGTGATCAAACATAAATTTGCCAATATTTCATCCAGAAGAAAACTTGGCATTCCACTTATGTTCTCTATTATGTTGGTCCTATGTGGTTTTTAATATAAAATGATTTAAAATATTTACATGGGATATAAAAAGAGACTTGTATTTTGTAGACTCCAGGAGTATTGTATAATAAGAGGTACTTGGTAGTGATTTTACAATTTATGCATGTAACTTTCTTCATTAAAACTATTTTGAAATCGTGTGAAGTCATTGAAGTCATTGCTCAGGGAATAGGAATGTTTGTTGGAATACCTGACCTGTAATTAGCTTTATGAAAATAATTATGGTAGGTTTAGCCTACAAAGAATGATATATTTTTTTTAAAAAGTAAGAATGTACTCACCCTTTTACACTTAACTGTTACATTGGTTATGAGATCATATTGGTGGAAATCATGAAATTCAGATAATTACAATTGTTTTTCCCTTTAGGTATTTAATTACCAGTAGTTCAATAATGGACCTTATATCATAGATAAAGAAGGAAAAAATACTTGTACATGTTAGAATATATTGTTGTCACATTGTATATGAGATAAAATATATGTGCGTGATGGTTTTCACTGATCTGGTAAATCTCTTTTTGAAGTCAAATATTCTATAGTTACAAATGCCTTTATAAAACCAATTAAGTTTTTAAATTGTTATTATGTGGCAATTTAAAATGGTTATCTACTAAACACTCTGTGTGTAAACCAGAGCGAAAAATAAATAAATAAAAATAAACCAGAGCAATTACTCAATTACATTTTAAAAGACTAGAAATATAAGCATAAAAAATGTGGCAAATATTATTTACAAATCTTTAAAAATGATTGATACAGTCCATATTTTTCCAAGGAAAACTAAAAGGCTCCATGTTCAAGCTTTCTATTTAGAAGTGTTATTGACTTGAACTTTCAAATATAGTAGGGATTGTAGGAGCGGAGTCTAAGGGAAAATGATTCCTTCCATTATTGAGATGCTTTGCAAAATCGAGTGTAATTTACACAACCTTTTAGTATTTTCTGAAAGCATATTTATATATATTTTAATATAACACATGATTGATTTGTAGATTAACATTTATTTAGGGAAGAAAAATGGAAAGGATCATATAGTCATTTAACTCTGATCCTACTTTGCATATTTGAGACAAAGAGAAGATGATTAATACTTAAGTATGGCTGGGTAACTGGCATTCAGATGTACCTTTTTTTCTTCTATAAAGAAAGAAAGAAAAAAAAAAGCCAGTATATTCTCATAGTATTGGCAAACAACAGCTTTCTAGTAATGCTTTAGCTGATTAGGACATCCTTACCCTTTAATGAAGCAATCACTACAAAGCCCCAATGTCAGCTGGAATACTAGCAAAACAGTATCAAAGAAGGAATCAGAAAGAGGCACTGAACATAATTACAGTTCATGTCCTTGTCTCACACCAATGCAAACTATTCATTTTCAATTAGAATGAATAAGAAAATTAGAAATCAACTAGATTGGTTAGAAGTACCAAAGTTTGTTTACAGAGGATAACTTAAGTATTGAGTCCATCTTGCTCACTGATTATGAAATTTTCCTGAAGCAAACAAATAAAATGAGTCATATAATAGTGTAATTTGGTTAAGGAGAGATTATTGATTTCTCTCTAAGGAAAGTCACTGGAGTTTGATTAAAGTTGTGAAGAAAACTGAGTAAAATTCCCATTTCCCACAACTGTACAAATCAAGGACTGTTGGATTCACTGGAAAACTGTACCTTTTCTCTTTAGTTCTCCAACACGCATTTAATGACATATAATTGTCACTAGACGTCCATGTAGGGTTAGGGATATGAGAGGGAATGAGAGAAAATGAAGGTGGGCAGAGAAGGAGAGGAAGAGAGAGAAGCGAGGGAGAAGAACACTACGCTAATCACAAGGGTCCTGTTTATAGAGTAGGAAATAAATCTGCATTGAATAGCTAATTTAGGTTTTAATGAGGAAAATAAGGGGAAATGACTTAGTTGACTTGCACACTCATTTTTTCTTTGGTAAACTTTCCCTCTTTAAAAATTTGCTTATTTTAAATGCTTAATATATTTGGTTACATCCTTCTATTCAAACTTAATTACCTTCTCCCCTTTGTCGTGACATGGGTGGAAAGTTTTTGCCGTGTCAGGAGAGGTCGTCACACATTCTTTTGCAGTTCTCTTCATTAATTCCTTCTTGCAGAAGCATTTTCTCTCGTGCTGGGAAGGTAGAAGGGTGTAACAGAAGAGCCCTGAAACATCAGCAGGAAGCTCTAAGCTGGTTAATGCAGTATAATTGTCTGGACATAGACTGGTCTTTGTTTGTGTGGTTCACTCCGAATCAGCTGTAATTAACTCCAGAGTGTTTCCAGATTGCCAGCAAAGAAAAATTACAGCTTTTCTGTTTTAAATTGTAAAGCTCACAAACATTAACTATGCAGATTGCTTTTACTTTGATATATTTCTATCCTGTAAGGAAAAAAAAAAGCTTATTTGGCTCCCCCCACCTCTAAAAATGTGCTTTTGTTAAGTTATTTGATTTAGTGTCTATTGGAACATAATGGCTCCTTAATAGTTGAAATCTTTTTACTTAATATTTTCAATCCTTTGACATCCTTGTATTTGCCTTCCTTCTTGCTAACGTTTTTAATACTGCAATGGGAAAGAAGTTATGTAATCTTTTATGAAATACTAAACATATACTAAAATAAGCAAATTGCAGAGAAAGCTGCCTATAGAAAACCACCAGCACCAACTTAAAAGACTGAGATCAAAGATGTATTCTGACGTAAAGGGTGCTGCCACACAGGTACTTTACCTGTGTTTTGATATATCAAAAGAGAGACTATGAGAAAAGGGCAATTTCATCACCCTCTTCTCCTGGTCAGCACACCACACCCTTTTAAAAGCTTCTGTACAGTAGTTTGTAATTATGAATTCCAACATGGGTAAAAATGAGGTAGCGGTGTGAGCTAATACAGCCTAGTACACAAAAGATCTGTCAGCAACTGATGCAAAAAAAAAAAAAAAAAAAAAAAAGTCCAGCCAAAAATCTTTTTTTTTCTTTCTTCTGAATTTAACAATAAGGAATTTAAGCCTCAATGTGGCTTTAGCAACCAAAGAAAAGAAGCTCTTGGTGTCTGCATAATACCACTTTGATGGATTTTTTTCATCAGTTCTCTGTACGTGGCAACAAATAAACAAGTATAATTATACTTGTGAAGGTCTATTCATTGCTTTGTCAGGATTAGATATATGTGCCGTTTTCACACTGCGCCTCTCTTTTGTCTTTGCCTAACTCACTATGACATATTGATAGAGGATTTGGAATGGGGAAAAGGCCACAGCAGAGACAGTGATGACCTTTTGGAAACTTGATATAATTCAAGGATTTTTCTTTCTTTCTTTTTCCCTTTCTTTCTTTCTTTTTTCTTTTTCTTTTTCTTTTCTCTCTATTCTCTCTCTCTCTCTCTCTCTCTTTAGGATTTGTAACTTGTTACCAAATTCTCTTGTAAGTGGACAACTTTTAACCCGTTAAAATGGAGTAAATAAAGACTCAAAGTGCTAGGAGGTTGGCTGAAGAGCAGAGGAGAATAAAAACAATAGGCTAAGGGGCGCATTGGTCTTCTTTCCCAGCACTTAGCAGAGTGGCTAACCTAGCATTCCTTTCCCATTATTCTGTCCTCTTGATCAGATCACGTTCTTTTTAATCATTTCACAAGCACTGTCTCACTGGACCGTAGAGGAGGGCTGGGACAATCTCAATTAAAAAAAAAAAAAAAAAGAGGTAAAACTGGCCTCTCTGATTTTGGGTTCTAATGGGAACTCTGCATTCTGAATGCAAAGGAATTCTTCTATTGTTCAGAAAGCACCCTCTTTCATTAGCCAGGCTCCTTGTAGGTGGGTTTGGTCATTTAGCAGAGCTGAGTTTAGGCAGCAGTGACTGCAGGACGAAAGCAAGGCAGAACTAGCAATAAAAGTTCTTTTTCTGCATATTGTCCATTAGTTCCGAAAAAGGGATTTACATGATCAAAGTCACTGATCTTGTGAATTAGTGAGAATACCAAAAAATGTGTACACATATTCTAAGCAGACCAGCAGGTATGTATTGTTCTGAATTTAGCATTAAAATTTATCAGTTGTTCTCTCTGGGATTTCTTGAGGACTTTGGTGATTTTTTTGAAAAATAGAATGCTTGGCAATAGAGAATAGAATTGGTAAAAACTAAAAAGAAAACAGCTTAAATAGAGAAGCAGCTTTTATGGTGAGTTTACTTGTTATGCAGTCATTTTGAAATGAATCTGTGGTTTAAGTTAAATGGTTGTCTTTGTGGTCTTTTTACTGGGACTTATAAAACTTTGGTATAAATTTCCTAAATGGGTCACATTGATAAAAGAAAAAGATCTTGTCTGACATTGATGAGAATGAAATCACTTAGCATCATATTTGGTATCACTGCATATACTGATTTAATAACTTTTTAACTGCACAAACTAAAGTGACTCCATCAAAATATACTGGCAACCAGTGCCATGGTCATAGTCAATAGCTACAAATTTTAAAAAATCAGTTATTATTAGTTGTATCAATCCAAATAGGTTTGCCATTGTTGCTTTGGGAATGAAATGTAAATGTAAATGTGATTGTATAGAAGACTTATTATGTATTTGATTCAGTTTCTGATTAATGTGTAGCTTATTGAGAAAAAATTGATAGGCAATTTCCTGTAAAATTATGTGGGAGTATTGTAACAAGATGTATCCTACTGCTTTGCTTTGACCTGTGATGGATTCTTTAGTGTAGCTTTCGTAATTTTTTTCACATAGCAATAATGTTACATTTTTGAAAGTTACTTCTGGCTCTATTAAGATAAAATAAAAAGATAGGATCTACTTCATATTAAGAAATATCGAGGTGATACATTGCAGTGTCCATTTGGCGTCTGGCCAAAATTATTAACCACACATTACATACAACTCATTTGAGGTATATTCAGCATGTGTGTAATAATTCTAGCAAGTGCTTCTGTGGGCTGAGAACTGTTGTAGGGGTATAGGTAAAACAGAATTAAAATGATAATAAAAGTAGCCTAGAAACTCTTTTACAAAGCTGTAAAGTGCTTGGAAACTTTTCTTACTTTTGTAATTAAGGTGAATTTTCTTCCATATGCCAGCCTGTTATCTGATTATGGGCGGGCGGGGGGAAAGGGAAGACACCCTGGGTTTTGGAACTTTTCATTTTATTTTTTATTTTTTATTTTTTTTGGAACTTTTCATTTTACTCTAGGATCATTCATTCAGTATTATTTAGCACCCTCCTTCACTCCAACTCTCTAGTCTCCTCCTGACTTCCTCATTTCCCTCAGTCTAGCAGGGCATTATATTTTAGGCATTTTGGCTGCCTTCAGTATGTATACACATTGTGCAGATTTGGTAACTGCACAGGTAAACATTAATATTTGTGGACTAATTAGAAAATTATTAGGTTTTCATGCTTATGGTTATCAGATTATTTCAGTGGGTTTTCAAAGCTGCATGCATGCCATGAGGATAATTAACCTGGAGCTCATCAATGATTAAAATTACACACTAAGCTTTGTGATGTTTGATTCGTGAGCAATTAGAGTGTCATTTTAACCATTGCAGATACCAAAACGAATTTTGATTTCATTTTCCATCTATGTAGATCTTTTGATGTATTTTTAAA